>NC_091952.1:100225665-100525665 GCF_031021105.1 Erythrolamprus reginae | reverse complement strand
CGCCACTAGGGAAGCTCCAGCCGGGCGGGGCGCTGCAGCTGCCGGAAAACTTGGAAGGTGCAAAGAAGGAAGCTCAGCTTCCGGTCTCACAACTTTTTGCTCTTTGCACTCTCAGCAAAAAGTTGCAAGACCAGAAACTGAGCTTCCTTGTTCACGGCACACCTGACCACCAGGTTGGGAAACACTGATCTAGAGGATAGGATACATGTGACAAGCCAGGTCCAATACAAAATGATTGCACAATACTGCAGCAAAGTTCATCCAATGGGAAAGGTACAACACTACAGGTGAGTGAGTGAGGAATTTGCTGAACCATGCCTTTTGTGGAATGTGCTTAGGTTAGGGATCGTTTGGACTTTAGCATAGGTTAAACCTGAGTACGGCCCTTCAGCTATACACAGGTATTTCCATCTGCTAACAGTCAAACAGGACAACACATACCTGTCTTTCAGCAGTAGCCTGGACACTATGTTGCAACAAAAGTATTTAGGAATTGCTGATCTAGGGCAGACCTTTGTAGTTGACATACCCCATAATATTTCGTGACTCAATTGTAAGATAATCCATTTTACCAAATGGTCTGGCAATGAATAGACACAAGGTCCTCAACCATCCCTGAAGACCACTGTAATCTGTGACAGTTTTCCATGTCCGAAACATGAATCTTAGCAAGAAATAAAAACATAACATTGACACCATCTTCTGCTGCCTAGAAGATTGCCTCCATTATTTGACCAGAAATAGGATGAGATTAATTAATAGGGTGAATTTCTCCCCACTGGCCAGGTTGGTTCATATATTTCAGTAGTGGTGAGTTTGGATTTCATTGTTTTCATTGTTTCAGTGGTAAATAGTTTTGTTATGCATGTCTGTAAAAAGACACATGTTGTGGAAATTATATTGTACAAAGTTTGGGGAAAATTGTGGAAAATGTTAGGACCATGCAAAGCATTTTCCCTTTAAAGGATTGATGCAGTCTTACAAGTTTAGCACAGCTGTTTTGAAGATGCTCGGTGGTCATCTGCATGTGTCTGCACATACCATATTTTTGCTGAAAGCTTGGGAGTGCCAGCCAATGTACATGTGGAGATGACCTGGGCCAGGGCGCTTTGGAGCAGCCATGCCACATCTTTACAATAGCCCTAGTATATATTCTTCTTTGTAGTAGATATTATTTCAAAGAATGAAATCTCTGCTGCTTTGTGAATTTAATTAGTCCTTCTCTTTAATCTCTGGAATCTTGCTAGAGATACTTGACCTCAGTGCAAATTCTTGAACAAAGTCAAGAATGAGGCTGGAGAATCCTGAGTTAGATTGAGGATTAAAAGTTGGGTTGTTAAACTCTGAAAGATAATTCAGTAAGTAGGGATGAATCTGAAACTGACTTATGTTTCCCACTGCATAAAATATCTCTTATGTCCTCCATTGATATACAATGGTACCTTTACTTAAGAACTTAATTCATTCTGTGACAGGTTCTTCAGTAGAAACATTCTTAAGTAGAAGCAATGTTTCCTATAGGAATCAATGTAAAAGCAAATAATGCATGCAAACCCATTAGGAAAAAATAAAAGCTCAGAATTTGGGTGGGAGGAGGAAGAGGAAGAAGAGGAGGAGGACATTCGCTGTCGAAGGAAGAAGGTGAGGTGAGGTGAATAAAAAAAAATCAAAAACTTTAAGGCTTAAAAAAAGAGGGACTCTGAGACAGCGAGAAGGAGCACACGCCTCCCATACACCCGGTGTGAGGCTGCCTCCCATACATTGGCTGCTGCTGCTGCTACCTCTACCTACATAGACTTGGCGCGGCTAACAACAATAATAAAACAGCATATGACAAATCTAATATTTAAAATAACTAAAAACCCTTATTAAAAAACCAAACATACACACAAACATACCATGCATCAATTGTATAGGCCGGGGGGGGGGGGGAAGGAATATCTTAATTCCCTCATGCTTGATGACAGAGGTGGGTTTTAAGAAGCTTACGAAAGGCGAGGAGAGTGGGGGCAATTCTGATCTCTGGGAGGAGCTGATTCTAGAGGGTCGGGGCTGCCACAGAGAAGGCTCTTCCCTTGGGTCATGCCAAACGACATTGTTTAGTTGACGGGACTCGGAGAAGGCCAACTCTGTGGGACCTAACTAGTCGAACTCTTCCTTCCCATGCTGAAGGGTTTCCCTCTCTTCTCCCTCGCTTGCTTTGTAGCCAGTGCCTTTCCTTCGCTAAGGTGACTCCTCGGCTGCCCAGAGCGAAGGGAGCATTTCTTTTCTCAGAGATTTACTCCCTGTCCAAGTGCCCAGAGAAAGGAAAATGCTTCGTTCACTCTGGTCTGCCAAAGCCTCCTTAAGCACCACTGAAAGGTTCCTCTGGCAGCCTGAGATGGCCGGGATCAAAAGGGGAATGGCAGGAAACTGGCCGGGCCTTCATGCCGCTCTCAAATTTCCTAGGAAATTTTTCCGGGCTTGGATTCTTAAGTAAAAAATGGTTCTTAAGTAGAGGCAAAAAAATCTTGAACACCCGGTTCTTATCTAGAAAAGTTCTTAAGTAGAGGTGTTCTTAAGTAGAGGTAGGTACCACTGTATGTGAAAGTCTGTATGATTCAGAATTTGTTGCTTCAGTTTAGCATATAAAGAAAGATCTTTGTATCAGTTATACTGCAACATTGAAGAAGACTAGACCATCTGTTAAAAGTCTAATCATCCACACACCATTAAACTTGTTTAAAGTGTTGTATGAACCCACCACCATGATTTGTAAACTGTGGTTCATAGCTTTGTGCAAAAGTAGATGGCTGCTTTATGGCTCACAGACTGTGTGCAGTCCCCCCCCCTCCAATACACCATTTTTGGTCCTCAAACAAACCCAAGATAGATTGATAATGTTTGCTGGCAAAATGGCTGGTTTTAATATCATGCTACTAAATGATTTACAGTGGTATCTCGGTACTCGACCACAATTCGTTCCAGAAGTGTGGTCGAGAACCGATTTGGTCGAGTACCGAATTTATTTATCCCATAGGAAATAATGGAAATGGATTTAATTGGTTCCCAGCCCCTGTTAACTCGCTGGGAACCAATTAAATCTATTTTCTTTATTTCCAATGGGATAAATAAATTTGGTACTGCAAGCTGCAGGAAGGGTGGGGGTGGCTGCAATCCCGGCAGCTTTGGGGGGCTCCTTTCCTCAATGCTTCGTATTATTACCTGTAAGCAGCTGCAAAAACTTTCTCCTTCCCGGCAGATGCAACGGCGGCGGCTTCCCTTCAAGGAGCAACAGCACCGGGAACGTCACGTAATGAAGGGAAGCTGCTGGAGCGGCGGCAACTGCTGAGATGGCTCCGGCGGCTTCCCTTCATCACGTGACGTTCCCGGTGCTGTTGCTACTCGAAGGGAAGCTGCCGCCGTTGCAGCCGCCGGGAACGAGAAAGTTTTTGCAGCTGCTTACAGGTAATAAGAGGAAGCAATGAGGAAAGGAGCCCCCCGAATCTGCCGGGATTGCAGCAGCCCCCACCCTTCCTGCAGCTTGGAGCTCTTATAGAGCTCCTCAGCCCCCCGAAGCTGCCGGGATTGCAGCAGCCCCTGGTGGTAACATTTCGGATAATGAACAAAATTTTCTGTGGCTGTTCGGTATCCGAATTTTTGTTCAGATACCGAAGCAAATTTTTGCCGAAAATTTTGTTCGTTATCCGAAATGTACGAGAACCAAAGCGTTCGAGTACCGAGGTACCACTGTATTTTTAAAATAAGACCAGAAATGGAAGCATGAGGCTAGGAGATAAGTCACTTCCATTTCTACTTTTAATAATAAATAATCAACTACAAGAACCAAAATTGTATCAAGTGTTATGCCATTAAATTTTAATAGCTTTTGGTGTTAAAGGTTATTCAAGAGCGGTTTTAAAGATAGACTCCAAAGGCATTTTATTCCCATCCCTAACTCACTTTCAAATCTCCTCCGCCGAGAAAAAATGAGCAAGAAAAAAAAAACTGTTTCTACTTTCCATGAATTACTAACACCATTCAAGCCATAGCAAAAGGTTGCTTTAACTGAAAACAGAATTGCACAAAATTCAGCCCGGGCCCCCAGGTTTCTTTGACAGACAAGGTGTAACAAAGAATGAGGAAAAAAGAAAGCAAGCTATTATGAAGCAAAGTCCTGAAGGCCTTCAGACCAGTGATGGGTCACTCCCGGTTCGGACCAGTAACAATAGTGGAAATTTGGTGCCGCTTGCTGAAAAGCAATGACTGGCAGTCCACTCTCCAAACTGGTCTTTCAGTCACTGCAGATTGCAAAAAAAAAAACCCCTGTGCAGATGTGCAAAGGCTTCTGTGCATTTGCAGAGGATCATTTCCAGGAAGTGATCCATGGACAAGCAAAGCGAGAACTTGCAAAACATACACTTCCATCGCGATACGAGCCAGTGGGGAAGGTAAGTAGAACCCTGCTACAGACCAATAAGGGATGATTTTTGAGGAGAGTGAAAGGATTTCAGATAGTAATTTTGGATGTGCTTGTGAAATTTCCTCCCATTATCAAAAGCATTATGACTGTACATAGATAAGCCCATTGGGTGCAATGTTTTGTAGTCATAGTCTGCGCTTCCAGTAACATAATATTCGGCTTTTTGCTCTCCTATCTATGCTTTTGGTTAGTGTAGACTCAATTTGTTTCTGCCTTTTTATTCATCAGACAGGCATACCTTTCAAGAGAGGAAAATGCAGAGTCATGTTTAGAAATGCAGAGGGCTAAAGAACTAACTAGGCCTTGTCTGCTTCTTAAGGTAATTTTCCAAGAAGCTGCACCACAGGAATATAACTGACGTCAGAATTAAAACAGACTGATTCTGACAATGTTTCTCTTGCTGTGCTAGCGAATCCCTTTATTCTGATTAGATCACCAAGGTCTACTCGCTTGCAGTCTTAGAGATACATAGCCATACTGTTAGAGCTATGGTTATGTAGCTCTAAACTGCGTGAATTTAATTGTACATAGAATCTGGATTACTGCATTTCTGTCTAACAGGCAACAAGTGGTCAAAATAGGAAGCTCCATATCCACACCCGTCCCTGTTAAAAGTGGTGTCCCCCAAGGTAGTGTACTGGGACCTATACTCTTCATTCTCTACATCAACGACCTTTGCGACCTCATCACAAGCAACTGTGTTCTTTTTGCAGACAATGTAAAACTCTTCAACACCACTGATAACACAACTACCCTACAAAAAAACCTAGACTCAGTTTCTGACTGGTCCAACACATGGCCACTCCAAATCTCAACCAACAAATGCTCTGTCCTACACATCATTCCTATCACCCATTTCCTCCCATGTTGACTGTATGACTGTAACTTGTTGCGTATATCCTAAGATTTTTATTAATATTGCTTCTTCATTGCTTATTTGACCCCTATGACAATCATTAAGTGTTGTACCACATGATTCTTGACAAATGTATATTTTATTTTATGTACGTTGAGAGCATATGCACCAAGACAAATTCCTTGTGTGTCCAATCACACTTGGCCAGTAAAAATTCTATTCTATTCTATTCTATTAGCAAAATGAATCAGAACTTCAAATACAAACTTAATAAACAAATTATCACAGATAATCCCCACTCGGTCTAGGACCTCGGGATACTAATAACTAAAGATTTAAGTGCCAAAGCCCACTGCAACAACATCGCTAAGAAGACCTCAAGAGTTGTTAATCTAATCCTACGTAGCTTCTGCTCTGGAAATCTCACACTACTTACCAGAGCTTACAAAACCTTCGCCAGACCCATCCTCGAATACAGCTCATCTGTTTGGAACCCATATCGCATCTCAGACATTAACACCCTTGAAAATATTCAAAGATACTTCACAAGAAGAGCCCTTCATTCCTCCATTCGAAACAGAATACCCTACGAAACCAGTCTTACAATCCTGGGTCTTGAAAGCTTAGAACTACGACGCCTTAAACATGATCTAGGAATTGCCCATAAGATCATATGTTGCAATGTCCTGCCTGTCAAAGACTACTTCAGCTTCAACCACAACAACAAGAGCACACAACAGATTTAAGCTTAACATTAACCGCTCCAAACTTGACTGTAAAAAATATGAGTTTAGTAATCGGGTTGTTGAAGTGCGGAACTCATTACCGGACTCCGTAGTATCATCCCCTAACCCATCATTTTACCCTTATGGTTGACCTCTCCAGATTCCTAAGAGGTCAGTAAGGGGCGTACATAAGCACACTAGAGTGCCTTCCGTCCCCTGTCCTATAGTCTCTCCTATATCTCGTATTTCTTCTCTACTATATCCTCTATAACCTTCATTGTGTATTATTGTGTATTGGACAAAATAAATAAATAAATAAAATAAAAATAAAACCTATGCCTATATATTTTACAGCAGAATGTTTACCTTTGTGTAATCCATTATCATTTTTTGTGATGAGCTGTAGAGTAAGGGCACTGGGTAAGGGGATATTTTGGTCTCCACTCTTGGCCTGGGGACTTGAAGGATCACTAAAGCAGATGTTAGCAAGCTCTTCCCTTTTGTATGTAAGGTGTGATGTTGCACGCACATTCAGAAGGGAGAGAGCTTACAATGCACTAGGGGTTGTGCTGTTGTCATTGTGACCAAAGCATCGGATCCTGTGGATGCCTCTGGCTATAAGTCTGATTTGTCTCAGGAAAACTGGAATATTGATTATGAATTGGGATGGGAGGAAAGGGAGTTAAGCATGGGCACATATGTTGGTTGCAAAGGATTTTGTGCTTGTTTATCTTTCCTGATATCTTTTTTAAAAAAAAAATCTGCATAAGATGCTAAAACTTTAATGATGTGTATCTCAGCCTTTATAATGTTAGCTTCCAGAGTTCCCCCAGTCAGTATGTTGAATTAGTGTTTGAAAGTAATGATATGAAATAATAATAATAATATACATGTATATAAAGTAGAATAGAATAGAATTTTATTGGCCAAGTGTGATTGGACACACAAGGAATTTGTCTTGGTGCATATGCTCTCAGCGTACCTAAAAGAAAAAGATACGTTTGTCAAGAATCATGTGGTACAACACTTAATGGTTGTCAAGAAACAATCAATATTAATAAAAATCTTAGGATACAAGCAACAAGTTACAGTCATACAGTCCTAAGTGGGAGAAAAAGGATGATAGGAATGATGATGAGAAAAACTAGTAGAAATAGAAGTGCAGATTTAGTAAAAAGTCTATGTAAACCTTCGTAACATTTTGTGCAAGAACGACGTGTTTTTGCAAAAAAACTGGTAGGATTTCAAGACTAGTGGGGTTCATGTGATTGGCATGACATGCACAGGCTGCTCACTGGCCAAACTCTTAAGGCCGGGTTTCTCAAACCTTGGCAGCTTTAAGATGCATGGAATTAAACTCCCCCAGTTCCCCCATCCAGGATGCTGGTTGGGGAATTCTGGGAATTGAAGCCCAAACATCTTAAAGCTGCCAAGGTTTAAGGTAAGGTAAAGCTGTTCTAAGGTAAAACACTCTATTCTGTTTACATTCCCTTTTGAAACTTGGCTGGTGATACCTGCTCAATTATATAATTTGTGCATTGTTACATTGATCCAGATGTCTAGCTGGTGTCTTTATTCTGCATTGTTCAATCACGCAGGGTCTATTATTGGTTCAGCGGTACAACTGATAGAAAAAGAGTGTGGGCCTTTGGTTTTGGTTTTTGAAAGAAAAAATTTAGATAGATTTTCCAAAAACTCCAATGACTGGTATTCTTGAAAATATTTACTTACAATGAATTACCTGATTACTTCAATTACCTAAAAGCTATGCTACCGACTAGAAAATGCCTGATGAGGAAAAGTGAAAGAATAAAAATGAACTTTACATACATGATTTTGGATAGGAAGGCTAATAGTGACAGACTGGTATTTGAGACTGCAATTATGAGTTTTTAAAGCATTTTTCTCCTGTTGCTCTCTTCTGAGAACCATTCTCCTTGTCAGAATAGATCTTTAAGAGGAAAGTAAGATGAAGAGCAGAGTGTCTAAAGGAATTTGTCACATTGAGAACCATGAAATGAAGGTAGACTTGCTTTAAAGAAAGTCAACATTAACATACTGTGAGGTTTGTAAGTAAAGTGTTAGTTTCTCCTTAGAGAAAAGGAAACTTTCTTCTATCTAGACTGAAACTAGTCTCATTGACAAGCAGACTATTTATTTATTTATTTATTTATTATATTTATTATATTTATTTATTTATTATATTTATTTATTTTGTCAAACAATTATAGAGTGGTAATTTGTACAAATAAAACATTAGATAAGTAATGATAAAAAGTAACAAAAGAAGACAATAGGACAGGGACGGTAGGCACAGTGGTGTGCTTATGCATGCCCCTTACAGACCTCTTAGAAAGGGGGAGAGGTCAATTGTAGATAATCTAAGGTTAAAGGTTTTGGGATTAGGAGTACAAACCACAGAATCAGGTAGTGCATTCCAGGCGTTGATTACTCTGTTGCTGAAGTCATATTTTTTGCAGTCAAGTTTGGAGCGGTTGACATTTAGTTTAAATCGATTTCGTGCTCGTGTGTTGTTGCGGTTGAAGGTGAAGTAGTCGTTAACAGGTAGGACATTTTGGTATATGATTTTATGAACTATAATTAAGTTGGAACGGAGACAATGGAGTTGTAAGTTGTCTAAACTAAGAATTTAAAGTCTGGCGGAGTAAGGTATTTTGTTGTGAGAAGAGGAGTGAAGGATTCTTCTTGTGAAATATTTCTGGACTCTCTTAATTGTATTGATGTCAGATATGCAATGTGGATTCCATACTAAAATGGCTAAAAAGGGATTTGAAAGTAAACCAAGTACAATGTGTTAGAAGTGGGTTCTTCCCTATTCAGACTGGTTCTATAGAACCAGTAGTAACCTGACGGCCTGGGTCACTGGAACTGGCATTGACCCAGGCCTGCAACGCCCCTGAGCTGGTTTTCTCAATGGTGCCACAGGTTCCACCATCTTGTTTTTTTGCTTCTGTACATCTGTGCAGAGGGTACTTTTTATAGTATTGCTTCTGAACAGAGGGTCATTTCCGGGAAGTGATGTTTGCATGCAAAATGTGCATTTCTATCATGATGCAAAGGGAAGGTAAGTAGAACCCACCACTGCAATCTGTGCATATCAGATTCAGCGCCGCATTTTCCCCCTAATATCTGCCTTAAGAGTTTCCTAAAATTAGGTAAACTGCAGGGATTTTGTATTAAATTGTATTACCCGTAATGGAGGAATGGGTTCTGAAGTTAAGTGGAACTTGCAGATAGCCAAACTAGTGTCTTTGATAAGAGAAAAAACGTTAACTATTTTTATGGTTGACTGGAAAGCTTTATAAACTTTTTGGATGAAACTAAAAAAGATGAACGTATGACTTATGGTTTTGATGATTTAAAAATGATTATAGAAGAATCATGATGTAATCATAGAGTAAGAGGTAAATTTATATTTACATTAAGATAGCTATAAAAATGTGAAAGTACTTTAGACTTCCTTTCTTTTTTATTTTATGCACTTTTGGCTTTGTTCCCTCTTTTTCCTCTCCTTTTTTTATACTATACATCAATTTCTGTTTTTATCTTTCTTTATAACAATTTTAATAAAGTTTTGTTATTCCTAAAATCAACTGCCAATTTTTACCTTTGGGTTTCTGTAGAAATCTGGAAACATTATACCTCTTAAGTAACTTATAGAAAATGCCGGTAAAGATAACAGTTCTGAGATGTTATGATTGAAGACATCAGGGAAAAGGGGGAAGGTAAATAAATCAAAGAAAAAATAGTGATTGTAATTACATGGTTGAAATCCATCACTTTTTGCATGCTACAGGTCAGACTTTAAAAGGGCTGGGCTTCAATTGTGCAGTTGCTATCTGCAACATTGACGATCCACCCTTTTTAATTTTGACATGTGGCACACAAAAAGAGATGGACTTCAACTATGACCTTGAAGTTGTTGTTTTTAAAAATCATTTCATTGTGGATGTCCCTGATTGTGATACTACCGGTGTTTCTGGAGAGGTACCTCAACAAGTAAAACCAGCCTTTCACCATGCCGTGCGGGAAGATTTGCAGCAATAGGGTTGGTACAGTAATGAAATCCATGTCTTCCCTAAGTTTGCTTCTCATACTAGATTCACACATCACACACTTGAACAAGCAAAGCAATATCCATAGTTAATAAACTATTGACATGATTGATCCATAGTTAATGAACTCAGAACTTCCAATGATTTTATATTTTTATACTTTTATATTTTTAAAAATATTTTTATACTATTTTTATATTTTTATATTATTTTTATATTTTTATATTATTTTTATATTTTTATATTATTTTTATATTTTTATATTTTTAAAATATTTTTATATTTTTATATTATTTTTATATATTTATATTTTTATATATTTATATATTTATATTTTTATATTTTATTTTTTTATTTTAAGTATAGGATTGTAGTTTGTATAAACATAACATAAGTAGTAAGTAATGAAAAAAGAAGACACTAGGACACTAGGACAGGGATAGTAGGCACAATGGTAAGCTTATGCACGCCTCTTACAAACCTCTTAGAAAAGGGGAGAGGTCAACTGTAGACAATCTGAGGTTAAAGATTTGGGGGTTTGGGGAAGAAACCATATTGATTGGGAATTCTGGGGGATGTAGTTGCAACTCATCTGGGCATGCTGTCCAGTAGTGAAGAGTAGATTGGTGCTTCCTTGGTTGAGTTGGAAGACTAGCCATACAAATTTCTAATTACGAGGAAGCATTATTTTCCTTCAGTGGAGCAAACTGTTAGCATTTCTGAGTGAGGATTATGAGTTTTGACCCTGTTATTAATTTTCTCCTTATGGCATCTGTAGTCTTACATATTTGTTCATTTAGAATTAGAAATCTCACTACCGTTGGCCAGATGCGTCTCCCCATAAGTCTCCTGTTGTGCAATCACTATGTACTGTAGTTGCTGGAATCTTACGGTTTGTGTGGGCTGGTCAAACAAAGTTGTATTCCATTGGCAAGCTTTCTATATTTTCCTTCCATTACTAAGGAGAATGCAAAATAGTTTACCTTTTGATAGTTAATGCTAAGAGGTTTTTGTAAGCATCTTTTAAAATGAGGTAAAACATGCAGCAAATAATTGTATGGAGTATTTTTTATAAATAACCAGAATAGTCCATGCATTATTCTCTGGAGCAACTCTAAAGATGTTCCTCTAGTTCAGGGGTGTCAAACTAGATTTCATTGACAGTTGCATCAGGGTTGGTTTTGACCTCAGGGGACCAGGGTGGGCATGGCTCGTCACTTGTGACCGGGGCATCTCTCGGGGCTCGAGCACTCTGCCAGCAAAAATGGGCTCCTGGGTTCTGTTTTCACCTGCGACAGCCTCCTACAGCCCTCTGCTCGCAGCCCTCCCGAGCTCTGTTTTTGTTGGCTCTTCATGGGTGGGTCCTTTGATGTTTCCAGGGCGGCCGCACAGGCCCAGATCTAAGCACCCTGCAGGCCAGATCTGGCCCCTGGGCCTTGAAACCTACTGGAAACCTATAATTTTTTTGACTTAAAAAAATATCTAACTGAAACTTTTCCTGCTACGAATAGAAGATGAATCCTGAATCTTGATTTCCCCACCTCCCCATGAATAAAAATATAGTATTTTGAAAGTGTAACTAAATATTGAAAACATACCTTTTGCTCACCATGTATACAAATGTCATAGTGATTGCTTTGTTTGTATCACTGAAACCATCAAAAATTTTCTTTGGTATCGTTATGATGTGCAGGTACACTGGAATTTAATTTTACTTTTTTTTGTAATGCTTCTCTGCCCACAATAATTAGTGGAGCACATTTTTTGTGTATCCTAGATCCTACCCGAACTAATAAGAGTACTATTGCATTTCATATTATGCTGGGGAAATAGTGGAATAAACATTTCTGTTTGTATTAGGGGTGGGTACTTAATCTTTGAAACCGGGACACACAAAGTGTTTCTTTTGGTAGAAATTAAGGTAGTTTTCCTACCAGGATTAAAAAAAAACATAGCAAAATAGGCTGTTCTCTGCTCCCTAACACAAGTCACAAAGCAAATAAGCAGAGGCTCCAAACAAGGATGTACATATGGAAGAAAGATGGATTTTTTTCGTTAATTCTCTGACTGATTTGCTGAATATTATCTAGATGTCATGACGCTCTATTTGTTAAATACAGAATTGCTATTGTCAGCCACTTTATTGCCAAATAAGAACGTTCCTCTTCTTTTAGTTACCTTTCAGTAAAATAAATATCTGATTAGATATCCTGGTTTAAGTTGTCAGTCTCAACCTATAAATGACTTGGTCTAAAAATTTCCTCCCTCCCTCCCTTATTTCTTTTCAGAAAGTACTGATTAGGAGATGAGATGATAGCTACAAGAATGAGTAATAAAACTGGATTGTGTGTCATAAAGAAAAAAGAAAAGACTAATTTTAAGTAAAGATTTGATATAAAGACATTATAAGCGTTTATATGCATGATAATATACAGTACTTACTGCTTTTAAATTTTATAAAATTCACAACAGTTTGGCTTGTAGAAATGTTCTTAATCTGTTTAGGAGTATATTTTCTAATATAAGTCATGACTTTTAGAAAAATGATGTCTCAAAAAATTGGGTTTGAAATCTTGTGCCTAATTACTTGCAGTTTCAGGAGGCAAATATCCCAAGGCTACCAACGGGCCATTAATCAAATATCCTAAATATGAAATATGAAACAAGCGTGAAAGAGAAATGAAAACGCAATCCCATTTGTTTTTCCTTTTTAATAAAGAAGATGCAAAATCCAAATTGGCAACAGCCTTTTTTTGTATTCTGCTCTAAATTTCATAATGTTTGCAGTGAAATTATTCATCTCCATTTGGACAAGTTATCCATTCTAGCATTTTCACATAGCATCACAAATGACCCAGAAACTTTCTGCCACCCCCATGAAGAGAACATGTGTGTTAGCCTTGTGTCTGTTTCATAATCTCTCTCCTCTGCTTGGCGGGTTAAACGGAAGCACAGATGTGCATGTAGGTTTTTTTCTTTTTTCCCCTCTTTTCGCTTCAGTAAAAGTTTCTACATCCATATCTCCCCATACCAAGAAGCAGGGGGGGAATTATTATTTCAATAAAGCAGAAAAGGTGATATACTGAATTTTTTTAAAAATTATTATTATTATTATTAATTATTATTATTATTATTATTATTATTATTATTATTATTATCATTATTATTATTAATTTATTGGATTTGTATGCCGCCCCTCTCCGAAGACTCGGGGCGGCTCACAACAATAATAAACAACAGTGTAACATTAAAACAAATCTAATAATAAAAAGATATATAAAAACCCCAAGATTAAAATCATACAACACATACATACCAAACATAAAATATAAAAGCCTGGGGGAGATGTCTCAGTTCCCCCATGCCTGGCGATATAGGTGGGTCTTGAGTAATTTGCGAAAGACAAGGAGGGTGGGGGGCGTTCTAATCTCCGGCGGGAGTTGATTCCAGAGGGCCGGGGCCACCACAGAGAAGGCTCTTCCCCTGGGCCCCGCCAAACAACAAACAAATTTCCTGTGTTTTTATTTCTACTTGCCGTTGTTGTTGGCTAAATTGCTGTCATCTCCTCAGTTTAAAAGGTTTTAACTTTCCATGAGCAGATTGTGTCTTAGATCCACAGAATTTAATTACAAGATCCCAGGGGAGGGGAGTGATAGGATATAAAAGGGGAAACAGGTAGGTAATTAATGTATTAAAGGTGCAGATTAAGATATTGGTTGATGTACTGTTAAATATAATAGAAAGGTATATGTATAGATGTGTTGTGGAGAAAAATAAAAACTTTATTAAGAAAGAATTTAATTGCAAGATCCTATTAAGTTATAAAGAAGATTAGAGACATGGACCGTCTTCTGTTGATAAGGAGATAGAAACATAGAAACATAGAAGTCTGACGGCAGAAAAAGACCTCATGGTCCATCTAGTCTGCCCTTATACTATTTTCTGTATTTTATCTTAGGATGGATATATGTTTATCCCAGGCATGTTTAAATTCAGTTACTGTGGATTTATCTACAACGTCTGCTGGAAGTTTGTTCCAAGGATCTACTACTCTTTCAGTAAAATAATATTTTCTCATGTTGCTTTTGATCTTTCCCCCAACTAACTTCAGATTGTGTCCCCTTGTTCTTGTGTTCACTTTCCTTTTAAAAACACTTCCCTCCTGGACCTTGTTTAACCCTTTAATATATTTAAATGTTTTGATCATGTCCCCCCTTTTCCTTCTGTCCTCCAGACTATACAGATTGAGTTCATTAAGTCTTTCCTAGATATATATTCCTAGTTGTCCCAAGAGAACTTTTCATATATCATATATCAGAAATTGCACCAGGTGCAAGTGTGACTTTGACCTTCCTTCCTTCCTTCCTTCCTTCCTTCCTTCCTTCCTTCCTTCCTTCCTTCCTTCCTTCCTTCCTTCCTTCATTCCCTCCCTCCCTCCCTTTTGAAAAAAATCATAATTTAAAATATTATAAACTACATGTGGATAGGATAGGGAAAAAACAGGATCAACCAAAGCTGATTAGTATGAAGTCTAACTCTGGGCAAAAAAACCCCCCTCAACATTGTAGAGCTATTAGGCTGAGTACCAATGGTCTTTGTCTCAGGGGAAGGACATTTCAAAATTAGAGTGGGTGTGGAATATCTAAACCAATCATATTCTGGCTCACAGCCTGTCATGTTACAGAGTTTGCCAAATTTAAAAAAGAGAAAGGGCTGTCCTTAATTGGTCTAGTCCAGAGGTGTCAAACTCAAGGCCTGGGGGCCAGATACAGCCCGTGGGATGCTTAGATCTGGCCCATGAGGCTGTCCTGGAAACGACAAAGGGCTGGACTTTGGCGCTTCTGCCAGTGAAAACAGAACTCTCAAGAGCTGTAGGCTTACCATTTTCACTGGTAAAGGATTGCAAGAAGCTGTCGCAGGTGAAAACAGATCTCGAGAGCCCATTTTCACTGGCCGA
The DNA here is from genome assembly GCF_031021105.1 of Erythrolamprus reginae. NCBI lineage: Eukaryota > Metazoa > Chordata > Lepidosauria > Squamata > Dipsadidae > Erythrolamprus > Erythrolamprus reginae. The sequence continues at coordinate 100,510,589 of NC_091952.1, read as the reverse complement.
ATGCTTAGGTAAATAATATATTCAATCAGAATAGAAAGACAGATGATTTTTCCGGACTGGGTGCCCTCATCAGAGTGGATTGATGAGAAATGTACCTTTTGTAATTTGAATTGAATAGAAAGATACTATTCATAACTAATCTCTCTGATCTTCTAAGATAATGTCATTGCTCCAAAGTAGCTGCAGGCCTCAGTCTGTGCCAGTTTTATTTGTCATATACGGAAATCCTGGGCTTGTGAGTAGTCCTTAGCGGAGTTACACTTTGCCCCGCTCTCTGCCATGCCTTTGGGTTATTAGTTTAATTCACAAGCATAAACCATATATGAATATGAGCATGTGCCTGTTAAAAATGTTAATGGTATTGTGTTCATACAAAACCTAATTACATGATCGAAACATTTAAATATGTTAAAGGGTTAAATAAGGTTCAGGAGGGAAGTGTTTTTAATAGGAAAGGGAACACAAGAACAAGGGGACACAATCTGAAGTTAGTTGGGGGAATGATCAAAGGCAACATGAGAAAATATTATTTTACTGAAAGAGTAGTAGATCCTTGGAACAAACTTCCAGCAGACGTGGTTGGTAAATCCACAGTAACTGAATTTAAACATGCCTGGGATAAACATATATCCATCCAAAGATAAAATACAGGAAATAGTATAAGGGCAGACTAGATGGACCATGAGGTCTTTTTCTGCCATCAGTCTTCTATGTTTCTATGTTTCTTTGTTCCAACTGATGAATTATCCTGACCTTTATTAGGATGCAATTGTTCAAAACTATAACTTGCCGAGTGAGCTATGAATAGTTCAACATTGGAATTACTGGTAATGACCTGGAATGGCTCCCCTTGATTTGGTTATTTTCAGGCAGAAAATTAGACAGTCATCTGTCTGGAATGCTTTAATTTGGATTATTGTGTTGAGCAGGCAGGTAGACATAATGGCTTTTTCCAACTCTAGGATTCTCTGATTCTTGTTACTATCCGAATAGAACAGAACATCATTCTTTATTGGCAAGTGTGATTGGACACACGAGGAATTTGTCTTTGGTGCATATGTTCTCAGGGTACCTAAAAGAAATGTCTGATTTGTACATAAAAGAAATGTATGATTTGTCAAGAATCATAAGGTACAACACTTAATGATAGTCATAGGGTACAAATAAGCAATCAAATCATACTGGGAAACAATATAAATTGTAAGGAATATAAGCAACAATTATATGTTGGTTATGACCTATATACAATTATATGTTGGTTATGACCTATAAATCCCTTCATGGCACCGGACCAGAATATCTTTGGGACCGCCTCCTGCCGCACGAATCCCAGCGACCGGTTAGGTCCCACAGAGTCGGTCTTCTTTGGGTCCCGTCGACTAAACAATGTCGTCTGTCGGGACCCAGGGGAAGAGCCTTCTCTGTGGGGGCCCCAACCCTCTGGAACCAGCTCCCCCCTGAGATTAGGATTGCCCCCACCCTCCCTGCCTTTCGTAAACTCCTTAAGACCCACCTCTGCCGTCAGGCATGGGGGAACTAAAACACCTCCCCCTTGCCCATGTTGTTTTGTTGATTGATTGACTGTGTGCCTGTTTTTTATATATATTGGGATTGTTTTATGAAATTAATAATTTTAAATTGTAATTAGATTGGTGGGCATTGGATTTTTATTATGTACTGTTTTTTATTATTATCGAGTTTGCGGAGAGGGGCGGCATATAAATCCAATAAATCTAATCTAATCTAATCTAGTCATGCAGTCATAAGTGGGAGGAGATGGGTGATAGGAAGGATGAGAAGATTAATAGTAATAGTAATACAGTTTGACAGAGGTGAGGGAATTATTTGTTTAGTAGAGTGATGGCGTTTGGGGAAAATGTTCATGTGTCTGGTTCTGGTGTACGGTGCTCTATAGTGTCGTTTTGAGGGTAGGAGTTGAAACAATTTATGTCCAGGATGCGAAGGGGTCTGTAAATATTTTCACAGCCCTCGTGCAGCATACAGGACCTCAATGGAAGGCAGGTTGGTAGTAATTATTTTTTTCTGCAGTTCTAACTATCCTCTGAAGTCTGAATCTGTCTTGTTGGGTTGCAAAACCAAATCAGACAGTTAGGCTGTTTGAAATGTTGCTGCAGAGAGAATGTGCCCTGGAGAAGGTGCTGCCTAATATATCTTCTTTTTTCAGGAAAGTATTTTAAGTGTAGCTGTTGGCAGCCAGCAGTGGCCTTTTCAAAGAACTGATAGAAAGGAAATACTGTAAATGCAAGTAATTGTTTTTAATGCCTATTCTTTCTCTTTAGGGTGGCCACTGATCATAACATTGACAACACAACTGCAATGCTGAGGGAATGGCTGAAGAATGTACAAAAGCTCTACCACTATGTTGAATGGAGGCCAATGGATGACCCACAGTAAGTATTGCAGTGAAGAAATGCAATTTCTAAGTTACATGGTGGAACAAATGTCAGCATATGCAGGTTGGGATTAGAATTCTTGGCTGACCTTACATATTTTGAAAATAGATGAGTTTTCCTCTCCCTGGAATTCTCTTAATGGGTGGTGAATTGAGAATTAGATGGCTCTCTACCATACACATAACAGAGGTTTTATTGGGTTGTCAAGTAGGCATTTTCCTTGTGCAGGGAAAAAATGGGGGATTCCACTATCTTCTCTGCCTGCCCTCTTCACCACTAGTTATTTCATTCAACACAGAGTTGCCTCCTAAAATGGTTTCTCATGTCATGTTATCTCCATGAAGTCCAGTCAGATGTGCCAGTATTTTTTTCAAAACCTGGCTATAGTAGTGGGGAAGTTCTGGACAACTAAGTTTGATTGGCTGTTTGGTGGAAAAGATTGCTTTTGGAGCTTGTTTCGGATGTAGCTCAACGTTGAGGTTAACTTCTTGCTGGGGCAGGAGGGAGGGAAGAAAAGTATATAGCCCTTCAGAACCCACTAAACCAGCAGTCACCAACTGGTGGTCTGTGGACCACTGCTGGTCCACAACAAAATTTTGATGGTCCACATAAAAATTATTTGTATTTTTTATTTTGCACTAAATCAGAGGTCCTCAAACTACAGCCCCTGGGCTAGATACATGCAATGAACGTTTGTGTTGCTGCAAAGCATCTCACTATTCAGGGTTTTTTTGTGCAGGTAGGAGGGGGGCAGAAATTCCAACTTGGAGTCTGCTTCAAGCTTCCTGGTGCAAGGCTTTGGACAAAGGCTGGAGGGAAGTGCCACTGGTGGCAAAGAGCTGAAGGCCTTTGTTTCAGTGGAACTGTATCATGGTCTGGAGATGGCTGACCATCGCAGCCTGCTGAGCCTCCATATCTAGCCTTGTACCCCCGCAGATCTTCCCTCTGCTTGGAAAGCCTATGCTCATAGTCCTCAGTGATATGCTTCTGCTGAGCCTCCTTCTCGATCAGATCCAATTTGAACTGAGACAGCTGTTTTGCCAACTCTTCCTCATGGTGGCTGCTTAGCTCCAACAACTGCTTCCTATTGGGGCCCTAAGGAGCCTAGGCGGGCAGGTGAGGAGTGGCTGGGAGGGGAGGGGTGACTAGATGCCAATGAGGTGCCCCTCAACATGAGTGACATCAAGTTGGCCACACCCACTCAATCACATGCCCACCCAGCCATGTGCATGCAGGCAGTCATTAGACAGATCATATTAGTCGTCCACAGGATTTAAAACTATGACTTTAGTGGTCCCTGAGATCCAAAAGGTAAGGGACCCCTGCACTAAGCTATACCTCTCCATTGGACCTGCTGTTCTAAGGAGAGTTGTTTTAATTCAGCACATGACATTGGAGAGTTATTTGCATAACATAAATTGTTCCTGGATTGTGGATTCCTGCTACTACATCAATAGCAATAGGAGTGGCACTTTGATTTATATACTGCTCCATAAGGCTTTACAGCACTCTGAATGGTTTATAATGTCAGCCTATTGCCCACAATAATCTGGGTGCCCATTTTACTGATATCGGAAGGATGGAAGGGCAAGGCAACCTTGAGGTGGTCAGGATTGAACTCCTGGCTATGGGCAGTGTTAGCCTGCAATATTGCATTCTAATCACTGAACCACCATAGTTCCACTAGCATTATATGTGCCAGGGCTCAGTAGTGTGGTTAATTTGATATTAATGGATGGCGTGGTGAAGAAAGTACCAGCAAAGCTTGTGTCAGCTGAAAAAAATGATATGCTGTGGCTTTTATCAAAATGGCAAAGGCAGGGAGGTAATGTTGTGTCTCAAGAGCTATCAATTTGGGGCAAAAAAGGTATAGAGAAAGGAATTAGGTTTGTATTGTGAATCTACAATGCACCTTGTGTGTCTCTTGTCCTATGTTTACCTCCTGTAGATGCTACTGATTGATATAGCAATTTTGTTGTGTCATTATATTCTGAATTTCTACTTACCATATTTTTGGGAATATAAGAAGCACCTTTATTACCCACCCCCCAAAAAAAAGAACATGAAAACTTGGGTGCGTCTTATACACTGAATGTAGTCCCACCCAGCCATCCCCACCCTTGGCCTCTGCCTCCCAGCAATTTACCTCCTTGCAGCAAACAGCACAGTGCCTGATTAGCACAAGCAGCTGATTATCAGCCTCCTGACCAGCAGCTATTGTATCTTCTTTTAAATAGCAGAGAATAATATATACTTCAAGAAAGCCACATCAATTTTAACAGCTTTTGTACAAATATAACAGTGTCCTGTTTAGTATTAAGATAAGGCAACCGAGTTAAACTCTGACTTACTCATATTTGGAGTAGATCTATTTAAATAATTGGAGGAGTTAGCGTGACTACATTTAAGAAAACTTTCTGGCATTAATATACTGCCATAATGTACATTTCTCCAATTCTTTGCTATTTCTATGGGTCAGGCACACATGGACAGAAATACACAGCAAATAGTGTACATTTTCTGCACTGTTTGCTAGGAGGCAAATTGCTAGGAGGCAGAGGCAGATCCCCCCCCCCTCCTTAGTTTTCCCCAAAACTAAGGTACACCTTATACTCCGGTGCATTTTATACTCTGAATAATATGTTAGTTTTAAAAATACAAATCCACACACAGATTCATTCTAATTATTTAAATGAAGCATAAAGCTATTGCCATGGCCGGTAAGGCTACCAATGACCATTAATCCGAGTCTACGGAGAGGGGCGGCATACAAATCTAATAAATAAAATAAGATTATATTTTTCCACCAGAATTGGGAGCCACAAATCTTTGCTTCGGAAATTCCAGAATACATTGGGGGAACCGAATTTCAATCCGAAAGGCCTCTGCTTTGATCTTGCATGCGCTCATGTTATATTCTTAACCTCTTTCAATCTAGAGCAGAAATTTGCCAGGAAAATTTGCCGTGTTAGGCTTCCATGCCAAATCACGGCATTACTGCAGAAAACATCTCCTGTTCAAAATGCCTAAGCAGGATATTGAAAGTGTGTGAGATTTTGTTTTTGAGGTTTGCCTCACACTAATTTTCTGTCTCTCATGGAAAGTAGTAGTAGTAAAAAAACAAACAAACAGGACCACCTAGACCAGATAAACTTTAGCTGTGTGGGTAGAATCTGTTTTGTTAATCACTATTGCAATTTGCAGGTGATGGTGGAATAATATAAGGCAATGGCACCCAACCTTTTGGGTTTTGTGGAGAGAGGTTTTTTCCCATGGATCTGGAGAAGAGGTGGTTTTGTATGCTGCCTGCATCCCACGGGTGGGTCTTCACTTGTTTGTGCAGCCCTGTTTCTGGCATGCCTCAGACAGGTGCCAATCCATAGGCTGGGGGTTGGGGACAGTGAAGGGCTACCAAAATTTTTACTACCACACTGTGGGCAAGGCTTATGCAGGGTGCCCTGCATTTTCTTTCAACATCTTTCAGTCCAAATTGGGTGCTCTGGGGTGGAGTCCATTTTCACTACCCCACTGTGTTCCTCCCTGTCCGGGCAGCAGCCCACCCTGGTTGGGGACCTCTAGTCTAAGACAACCAGCTGTACATTATCTATTCATAAGTAAGGTCATTGCATCCAGTGCTACAGACTTGTAGATCAACGCAGAGAGAATTGCAGCTTAAGAATATCTTCTTAAAAAATTCTCCTGCTTTATTATTGCTAATAGTAAAGAAGAAGCCTGAAAGATAGGAAAATGTTACCCAGGTCTCTTTTACAGGCAGCAAGTAGAATTATCTTCAGACATAGAGGTTGCAGATCAAAGCTATTGAGAGATCTAAAAATGTTGCTTTTATTCTTCTGGATCTGACTAGAAAAGAAGTAGCCCACATTCTACTTTTTTTTCTATGCCACCCAATGCTGAAGGACTCAGGGCGGCTTACCATAATATAAAAAAGGTACAAATATACTTCTTGGTCAGCCAGTGATTTTTGGGAATGTACAATGTGGGCTGTGCAAATGATGGTCATCCCATCATTTATTGTACACCTGGTGTATTTCTGTATGTAGTGTTCTCTCTTTGTAATCAGTTTGATAACAACCTTTTGTCTGTGACTTTTCATAATGCGAGAGCTATCATGGGCCTTCCTAAATATGCCCATGTCACACCAACACTCCGCAGTCTGCATTGATTGCCGATCAATTTCTGGTCACAATTCAAAGTGTTGGTTATGACCTATAAAGCCCTTCATGGCATCAGACCAGAATATCTCCGGGACCGTCTTCTGCCGCACAAATCCCAGCGACCAGTTAGGTCCCACAGAGTTGGCCTTCTCCGGGTCCCGTCGACGAAACAATGTCATTTCGTGGGACCCAGGGGAAGAGCCTTCTCTGTGGCAGCCCTGACCCTCTGGAACCAACTCCCCCCAGATATCAGAGTTGCCCCCACCCTCCTTGCCTTTCATAAGCTCTTTAAAACCCACCTCTGTCAACAGACATGGGGGAATTGAGATATTCCCTTCCCCCTAGGCTTATAAAATTTATGCATGGTATGTCTGTATGTATGATTGGTTTCTTAAATTGGGTTTTTTACATTACTTTTAATATTAGATTTGTTCATATTGTCTTTTTACTGTTGTTAGCTGCCCTGAGTCTACAGAGAGGGGCGGCATACAAATCTAATAAGTAAGTAAGTAAGTAAGTAAGTAAGTAAGTAAGTAAGTAAGTAAGTAAGTAAGTAAACAAACAAACAAACAAACAAACAAACAAACAAACAAACCTTTATCAAGCTGTTTATGTAATAAAAACTCACCCGAGATGGAATTCTGCATGCAGACTCTTGTATGATGTACTAATCTAGAATGCTAGGCCTATGGAATTTTTTTTTTTTTAAACATATTTATGTACAGTTCTCTGTCATTCACAAGCACTCACATAGTACTAGCAGCATAGTGAAGCTGTATGTTCCAGTAAGTCCTTGGTACACACTCCAGGAATAAATTTAGAAGTGTTTGCTCAGAAGCATCATTCACATTTGCTGCTCTAACCTTTTGGGGGCATTTAAGGTGACTGACTATATTTGTTCCACCTGATTTTTTTTATTTATTAAAATACTGAACTAAGGGGAAAAAACATATTCAGCCTGGCAGAAAACACAGATTTCTTTTACTTTCTTCATTTGTTAGGTTTTACCCAGAGGAAATTGGTCCAAAGCACTGGCCAAATTCCAGATTCACTCATGTGATGAAACTGAGACAGGCTGCTCTGAGAACTGCAAGGGAAAAGTGGTCTGACTACATCATGGTAAGATTAAAAAACTTTCCTCCCTCCCCCCCTCCCTCCCCCATGATCCCCAATTGACTATAACCAGGAATGCCACGGTTGCAATCACTATGGGATGCGGAAACCCGGTATTTTATAAAATTCCAATTTATTTATTGTTGTAAGGAATACTTCTATTTCTTCCCAGAGTATGTTCCAGGATTATCACTACTAGGTTAACAATATACTGTATGTCTGTTATTTATAAGTTTATCTTTTAATTCTCCAACAATTCTTCCATCTCTTCTTATGTCTCTATTCAATATTTCCAAAGTTAAGAGTGCTTCTTTAGTTTTTAGTTTTAGATTGTTTGTTTAGTTTTAATTCATTGGATTTAGCTATTGCATTCTGTTGTTTTCTTGTAAGCCGCCCCGAGTTCTCGGAGAGGAGTGGCATATAAATTTATTTATTTATCTATCTATCTATCTATCTATCTATCTATCTATCTATCTATCTATCTATCTATCTATCTATCTATCTATCTATCTATCTATTAGATTTGTATGCCGCCCCTCCGCAGACTCGGGGCGCCTGACAGCAATAACAAAGACAATGTAAAAACAAATCTAATAGTTTAAAAAACACTAAAAACCCCATTATTAAAAGCAAACATACACACAAACATACCATGTATAAACTGTATAGACCCGGGGGAGATGTCTCAGTTCCCCCATGCCTGACGGCAGAGGTGGGTCCAATAGGTAGGTAGGTAGGTAGGTAGGTAAGTAAGTAAGTAAGTAAGTAAGTAAGTAAGTAAGTAAGTAAGTAACAATCAATCAATCAATCAATCAATCAATCAATCAATGGTGACACAGGACATCTTTGACTGGTCCCTTCCTGTATTCCACAAGTTTTCTTAATTCCCCATTCCCCATTATGTGTGCCTTTTGTGAAATGTGAATAAATTTTACCAATTTTATAAAAATGTCACCAAAGTGATGATAGATTTCTGATGGAAATATCTTCAGTATGGGTTTTTTTTTTGGCTGATTCACAAGAATTCAAACAGTTGTAGCTTTTAAAATCCAGTTTAAAAGAAGATCAAAGCTGCTTTATTTTCCATAGTAGATGGAGCTATCATCCAAGATAGGTTGTCCTTGTCTATCAGCCAATCAGGACTGAGTCTGTTTTAATTAAATTCTGCCTCTTTCTCCATGGCCTGCTTTTGACTCACTCCTAGCACCTGACAGGACCTATAGTCACTCTCGGATCATAGCTCTACCTTGAATGTTTTTTCCTTCTCATTTTTCTAGTTCATCGATGCTGACAATTTTCTGACAAACCCAGAAGTATTGAATCTAATGATAGCAGAGAATAAAACTCTTGTGGCCCCAATGCTCGAATCTCGAACTCTCTACTCAAACTTCTGGTGTGGAATGACACCTCAGGCAAGTATTGGTACTGTTTTATTTATTTAAACAAGATATAAGAGCAAAGGAAAATAGATCAAATCCAAGAGAATTTAGATTTCTTTTTGAACTCTCAAGGGGAAAAACAAGAATGTGAATTAACATATGACTAAGATAGACATCATATGAATGAAATATAACTCTGGTGAATCAGACCAAAAGCCCATACACTTGTGTATTCGCAGCCTCTACAAATTTATGTTAATATTCTTTCATAGTCGTTTAACTGCGTCTTATACAAATGATGTTGTGCAGTAGTAAAATTAAGCCATTAAGGGAAGAGTCTTAAAATACAGTAGAAATTTGGGGACCATTTTTTTCTCCTTCTTCTCCTTCCCCAGTTTTTATATTGTACTTTCCGTCCAGTGACTTCACTCTTATTTTATGACTTTTCCTTCTGAGGATTAGCTGCTGATTTACATAGTAAGAAGCAAGCACTCCGCAAAGCCAGAGCTGCAAATGCTGTGAGAGTGTTGCCAACACATGTCTGCCCAACATGTGGCAGAACATTTCGTGCCCATATAGGTCTTATCAGCCACCTGAAGACAAGTCATGGACAGCCCCCAATCTGTTAGATGTTAAGGTCCTCTTCAAACATGGTGGACGAACATCACATATTAAGTTCAGATGTGCAGTTGGAATAGTACATTTTTGGGTTTATATTCCTACGAACTAGGAACAGCCCCATTAAGTCCCAGTACACTGTTGAGAGATAACTAAGACAGATCAATAAAGAGAGAAAACACCTTGATTCTTCACTAGAATTCTGCTTCAGCTCGACTATTTTTGTAAATCATATTTTGGAATAGTCTTCAGATCTCCCTGTTTTTGTCATGATCATTTTGCATCTTGGAAAAATGTTGGAAAGCTGTGTTTCTCCACTGCTTCTGGAAGGAGAATCCAGTATGGGTTTACCCCAATCCTATTGGTAGAGACTGAGTTATAAATTAACATGTTAATTAGGCACCGCCCCTTGCCTGCCCCCAAGGGCTCAGTTTCAAAAACTCAGTCCTAGAGAGAGACTCACGAGTTTAGCTTTAAGGATTAAATTAAATGATATTTGTACAAACATGTGTTTTTTTTTCTGTTGTTTTCTTGTCTTTTCAGATGCTGAACGTCTGTAAGGGGTTTCTGCCCCCCGTGGGCAGCACCCGCACCTTTTCTCCCCGGGGAACCTCTTCCCTCAGAGGGTACAGTTTCGTGAAGGGGAGTCAGCCTCAGGTCACTGGCCTCAGCGGCCACACCAGGCTGCAGCCGAAGGTGGGGGGGGTCCGTCCCCCCCACTGGGAGGCTGGAGAGGCAAAAGGACAGCCTCCAATGGAGCGCGATTCGAGCGCTGGCCGAAGATCAGCTCTTAGGCTTCTCGCTGCCGCGGCAACATCAAAGGCCCCGACGATCATATGTTGGGCGGCTGGAAGAAGCCGCCGTCAGGGGAAGCCGCGGAGACTTGGGAAGGGAGCGAGTGTCTCCGTTTGATGAGCGGCCCCCGACGGGAGAAGAAGCCGCTGTGGCTGTGGACGCTGATTGCCCCCGTCAAAGCCATCGGGCTTGGAGAGCACGCGCGCCAGCCCTGACGAGCCTCCCATATGATCGGCGGCTCCCCAGTGACAGGGAGAGAACCGCCGCGTTAACTGCTGCCGGCATTTGGCTCAGGGTTCCAACTCCCTGATAGCCAGCATATGTGTATATATGTATATATATTGGAGGGCGATGCTCATTACCACCCTGTCATCTCGCGTCCGCCATTTTGAAGCAGTTGCCGCCCGCCATTTTTTGACAGTTGGCGGGAAGGCCCCCCCCCCTCGCCTTGGCACGGATTGTCGCCTGAGGGGGCAGGGTGACGTTATTGGCGCATCAGGAGCCATTTTGAGCTCATTGCAGCAAACGTCCTTGGTGTCACCACTGTCTTTTTTTGCTGCTAGAGATCAGTTTGGAGTGAGGAATATGGATCAAAATGTGAGTGCAGAGCAATCGGCCCCTTCGGGGCCAGCCCCCAAGCCCAAGGACAAAGGGTAGTCCAAACCCAAGTCCTCTCAGGGCCCATCATCCTCAGCTCTTCGTGAGGCAGGAAAACGTATACAGGCCCTAGAGCAGAGGCTGGAGACAGCACTCCAGGCCCCCTCATTGGCGTCAGGCCCTCCTCCAAGCCTCCCACCGCTACCAGGCTCTTTTACCCCTCGTTCATTGGGCCAAGGGGGTTTCTCAGCAGAAAGAGATTGGTCCCCAGAACGACAGCTGGCTCGCAGGCTCAACCTTCCATGAGCAGGCCAAGTTCTGCAAGCAATGCAAGGCCTTTGTGGGGGTTTTCCCCCCAACCCAATACAGGCCCATCTGCCACATTCACCCCTACGGCTGCTGGACTAAGGGGTCAACCCAATACCTGGCAAGGCCTGTCCCCATCTGTCCAGGAGATGATTACCAATGCCTACTCTCAAGGCATAGCAACAGGGGTGCAACAATGCAACCAACAGCCATATCAGCCACAAAGCCGGAATCTCTGGTCTGCACCGCCCCTTTCAGCCCCTTTCATGGGGTTCTCGGAGGAACCATCTTGGCAGGAAGGTAGTGAGAAGGACTACGACTTGTCGGACGACGAGGCTTTACCAGAACAACCATCTGTTCCGGGACTATTTAAACCTGCCTTGTTTAGGACACTGTTACACAAGGCCAAGCAAGCGGTGGACCTCCCGGGTCTTACAAAGCCCGCAGAGACACCCAGGTTGACTACTCTACTAAAAGAACCTCAGCCTGAAACAGACCATATTCCGGCATCGGATATCTTTGTACAGAATGCCAAAAGACTATGGCAGACCCCAGCGGCGGCACAAGGCCCTTCAATGCTGGAGCGCAAGCTGTATACCTTCGACGAGGAGGTCGAAGGTCTCCTTCAATTCCCCCCAATTGATCAACCGGTGGTAACTCTGGTGTCGAATGGCATGGTCCCCGCTGAATCAGGCGACAATTTGAAGCCGGAGGACAGGAAGGCGGAAATCCTTCTACATAAGTCGCACTCAATGTCCGGCTGGGGGTTTCGGGCAGCAGCCGCTGCTTCCTTCTTCAATAGAGCTTCCATTGTATGGATCGAGGAAATGATGTCTCGCCTTGGGCCAGAGGATGGCAGGATGCAGCAGGACTTGAGTAAGCTGTTAGCCGCAGCGGAGTTCTCGGCGGATGCCACTCTCCACGCTGCCAAATTCTCGGCAAGGGGGATGTCCACCACCCTTTCATCAAGGCGTTTGTTGTGGCTAAGAAGCTGGCAAGCCGACACCAAGTCAAAGTGGCGTTTGGCTTCCTCTCCCTTCCGCGGTGGCGACCTCTTTGGAGAGATTCTAGATAAGGTCCTTATCGAAGATAAGGATAAACGGAAGGTTCTGCCCAGGTCGAACAGGAGGCAGGACAGAAGGACTACGCCCTACAACAGGAGGCAGTCCTTTTGCTGGGACACTTCTGGAACAGGCCAGGCCCAGAGACCGTACGCACAGAGCCGTTTCAACCAGACTTCATCCTTTCGGAATGACCGGGCCGGGTTCCAGGACAGAACCAGAGGTTATCAGCAGGCTAGACGCCCTTTTAGAGGCGCAGGCCAGAAGGGCTTCAAACGCCCCAAATGACTCCGACAGCAGGCAGCCAATAGGGGGGAAGCTTCGCCTCTACAGTTCCTACTGGCGTGCCACATCTTCGGACAGATGGGCAATAGCCACTGTGTCTCGAGGCCTAAGGTTGGAATTCCTTCAGCCCCCACCCAACCGTTTCCTCCAGTGCCCGACACCAAGGAACCCGGTCAAGAAAAAAGAACTATTGCAGGAGATAATGCACCTGTTGCATATTCATGCCATAGAGCCGGTCCCACAGCACGCCAGGGGGACCGGTTTCTACTCCATGATTTTCACCGTTCCGAAATCATCGGGAGGTTGCCGTTTGATCCTGAATTTGAAGCAACTAAACCCGTATATCCTGTACAGGAAGTTCAGGATGCACTCGTTGCAAACCATCCTGACGGCAATTCGCCCCCAGGACCTTTTAACATCACTGGACCTGAAGGAGGCATACCTGCATGTACCAATTTATCCACCTCATCGAAGGTTTCTGCAATTTTGTGTCGAGGGCGTCCACTATCAGTACAAGGCCATGCCATTCGGCCTTTCTTTGGCGCCACGAACGTTCACCAAGCTCCTGGACGTTCTCTATTCAATATTTCTACGCACACAATCGGTGCGCCTAATGGCCTATATGGACGACATTGTGATCTTGTCCAAAACACGGGCACAGGCTCGACAGGATCTTGCCCTGACAATGAGGACCTTGACGGAGCACGGCTTCACCATCAATGTGCCCAAGAGCCAGCTGATCCCATCTACCATGCTGCTACACCTGGGCTCCATCATCGACACGACCTCGTGTACGATGTACCTTTCCCCGGACAGACGAAAGAACATAGTATCCCTCATTTCATCTCTTCGAAGAGACAAGAGGACGTCCCTGGCCTTCTTGTCCAGGGTACTAGGGACCTTGGTCTCTTGCATAGGGATCATTCCATGGGCCAGACACCACATCCGAAGCCTTCAATGGTTTCTGCTTCCAGCCCAGAAGGTCCGGACAAGCCATTCCAGTGTGCGTGTTCGTCTGCCAAAGGAGATAAAGGACTCTCTGGCATGGTGGGTATCCCCAGCCTTACAACGAGGGCTGTCGTTCCGCACACACGATCTAGTCATACTGACTACAGACGCCAGTCTGTCGGGTTGGGGAGCGCATATTGGTCAGCAGTGCACACAAGGACTATGGTCCAAGGGAGATCTCAACCCGGTGAACATAAATTTTCTGGAGCTCAGGGCCGTTTTTCTGGCGCTCCAATACTTCACTCTACTTGTTCAAGGCAAGCATGTACTAGTCCTGACGGACAATGTCGCGACCAAGGCCTACCTGAATCATCAGGGGGGTACGAGGTCGCGACGCCTCATGCAAGAAGCTTTGGCCCTCTTCACCTGGGCCGAGAAGAATCTGGAATCGTTATCAGCAGAGCATATCGCAGGGGTGGACAACACTCAGGCCGATTGGCAGAGTAGGACCACACTCGACCCAACGGAATGGAAGCTGGACTCGCAACTATTCCAGGCGATCACGAAGCGCTTCGGCACGCCTCTGGTGGACATGTTCGCGACGCACACCAATGCGCAACTCCCCAGATTTTACACCCGTTACCCTTCACACAAGGCGGAGGGAGTCGATGCCTTAACCTCCAGTTGGCCGCAAGGTCTCCTATACGCCTACCCACCGACGAAGATCCTACAAAGGGTAGTAGACAAGATTTTACAGGAGAAGGCAGAAGTAATTCTGGTAGCCCCGTACTGGCCGCGCAGACTGTGGTTTTCAGATCTAGTGTCTCTTTCAATCTCCCCGCCATGGAGGATTCCGGACAGAGAGATATCCCTCAGCCAGGGATCAGTCAACTACCCGGAACCCCAGTAGTTTCAACTGACCGTTTGGAGATTGAGTGGAGCAGATTGAGGGGACACAATCTGCCTGATAGCATTATTTCAACAATGCAGGCAGCTCGGCGGCCATCCACCTCGAGGATCTACAGGCCACCTGGTCGGCCTTCTGTAAGTTCTGTCAGGAGAACAACACGGACACGGAGTCAGCTTCGGTGTTGCAGGTATTGGGGTTCCTCCAAGCGGGTTTGGAGCGGGGGTTAGCTCTGAATACCCTCAGGAGGCAGGTTGCAGCTCTGTCAACAATTGTTAGAACAGGGGACTATAGGTCTTTATCTTTCCATCCTTGGGTAAAGGACTTCCTTAAAGGTGCTGCGAATACTCATCCCCCGGCGATACATCGATTTCCGTCTTGGGACCTGTCGTTAGTGCTAAAGGCATTTACTGGTCCACCATTCGAACCCTTAAGGTCCATAGCACTTAGGTTCCTTACAATTAAAACGGCCTTCCTGGTCGCGATTACATCGGCTAGAAGGGTTTCGGACATATCGGCGCTATCCATATCGGCGCTGACAGATTGGTTTTACGGCTAGACCCAGCATTTATGCCTAAGATCAATTCTCTGTTTCACAGGAAGCAAGAGCTAGTGTTACCTGACTTTTGTACTCATGGGAATCATCCGTTAGAACTCAGGTGGCACAAACTGGATGTCAGGAGAGCCGTCAAGATCTATATTAGACGGACAGAATCATTTAGAAGGTCTGAAAGGTTGTTCATCTCTTTCTCACAGACTAAATTGGGGCTTGGGGTTTCTCCCAAGTCCATCAGTCGTTGGATCCAAGAGTGTATTGCTGAGGCTTACAGAACTACCACTCAGACTCTCCCTCAAGGGATTACTGCTCATTCCACTCGCAGTGCAGCCACATCAGCAGCCTGGATGACACAGGCTTCGGCTGAGGACATATGCCGGGCAGCAACGTGGACTGCACCTTCTACATTTATCCGGCATTATAGACTGGACACGTATGCTTCAGCTGAGGCTTCGTTTGGGAGAAGGGTTTTGCAGAGGGTTTGTTCTTCTACTGTTGATCCCTGAATCTGCACTATCCCACCCTTGGACTAGAACTGGGGCATATCCCATACTGGACTCTCCTTCCAGAAGCAGTAGAGAAGAACCGTTGTACCTACCTGAACGGTCTTCTCGATGCTCTGGAAGGAGAGTCCAGACCCACCCAAGTAATCGTTTGATTCAAGGGATTGGGTTTGAGTTTTCTAGTTGGTTGTGTTTAATAAGGGTTCAATAAAATTGTGTTGGATTATAATGACTTCGTTTTTTGAAACTGAGCCCTTGGGGGCAGGCAAGGGGCGGTGCCTAATTAAAATGTTAATTTATAACTCAGTCCCTACCAATAGGATTGGGGTAAACCCATACTGGACTCTCCTTCCAGAGCATTGAGAAGACCGTTCAGGTAGGTACAACGGTTCTTCTAGAATGTATTGTTAGATAGCTGTTTATACAGTGTTCCCTCGATTTTCGCGGGGGATGCGTTCCGAGACCGCCCGCGAAAGTCGAATTTCCGTGAAGTAGAGATGCGGAAGTAAATACACTATTTTTGGCTATGAACAGTATCACAAACCTTCCTTAACACTTTAAACCCCTAAACTGCAATTTCTCATTCCCTTAGCAACCATTTAGATTATTACTCACCATGTTTATTTATTAAAGTTTATTAAAAAAAAATATTTATTAAAGGCGGACGAAAGTTTGGCGATGATGTATGACGTCATTTGGCGGGGAAAACCGTGGTATAGGGAAAAAAACAGCAAAGTATTTTTAAATTAATATTTTTGAAAAACCGTGGTATAGCCGTTTCACGAAGTTCAAACCCGCGAAAATCGAGGGACCACTGTATAACTAAAAGATCGAGTCACATAACTAGCACTAAATAATTGCCAAATCAAGTAGAATTACCTAGAGTGGGATAACATTTATTGAGCATGTTATAAATCTTTGCATTAACCAAAAGAGAATCTCATCATTAACGATGTCATGGAATGTTATCTGGATTTCCAGGAAGGAAGGAGGGCATTCCAGAGGGACAACCCAGTTCAGAAAGTTTGCATGAGAGAAAGAGAGAGAAGACACTTCTGTCTAATAGTTGCCAGAGTATGTGCTTTATGGGAATGGTAGCATGCTTTACTTTGGCAAAATTCTGTCTATAGGTGAAAAAGAGTTTTTAAAAATCTACTTGGAAGAATCACAATGTCTTTCTTGGTTTGGCATATATTCTGTGTTGAATGTAACAATAGCTTAGATAGATTTCAGTTTATGAGCAGATTTTAGAATAAATACATTGGCAGCAGGATCAAGGTCATTTGTTATAGGCAAGAGACTTAAAAGAAGAGTTTAATACTATACACTCTTTTTTAGGGCTATTACAAGAGGACACCAGATTATCCTCTGATCAGAGAATGGAAGAGAACTGGTTGCTTTGCAGTCCCAATGATACATTCCACTTTCTTGATTGATCTGAGAAAAGAGGCAGCAGATAAGCTGGCATTTTATCCCCCACACCAAGACTATACCTGGACCTTTGATGATATCATTGTTTTTGCCTTCTCAAGTCGTCAAGCTGGTAAGAAGCCATTAACTAACCTCATTTAAAAATTGTGAATTCAGGAGAGTTTTAAATATCTTGTAACATTATCAAACATAAAGAGAGCTTCAATTTTTTTTAAAAAAATCATAAATAAATTTCAGCACTATTTCAATAATAATAGAATACATTGTTCCTCAAGTATAGATGGAATCTTGGCAAATTAAAACATAGTATCATGATTGATTGATTGATTGATTGATGATGATGATTTTATAAGTGAAAGTAGATATGAAACTGGAAATGAGGACACCAGATACCTGAAAAATATTTTCCACCTCTTCTCCATTATGGCATTAAACAGATGAACTGAGAACTGACAAGAATTATAGTCGGATGCTTGGTGTAGAGTATGGAGACTGTAAAGGAGCACACACACACAATAATTCTCTCCACAAACAACCCTGGGATATTAAAATGTCAGAAAATGCTTCTGTTATTAATAAACTGGGCCACAACTAGACCAGATGACCAAGTTTGAATTCCTCTCTTCCCTGCTGGTTAAAAAAAGACAGAACTTAAAAAAAACCAAAAAACACCCTGCAATTTATTTTCAGCTTCATGCTGGAAACGTACTTTGTTTTGTCTGCAGCTTCTTAACTTGCATCTTCTGAAAATTTTAACTGCTGCTTTGATTTTTCAGCCCACTGCAGTAACTGGGACATGTTTTATTTTCCCTCTTATTGGTTTCAATGGTTTCTAGTTCCCCTGCCAAGCCCCAAGAACCAAAGAAAAGACAGGTGTGTATTGGAACACATCCTGTGTACCATGGGACAAAAATAGTATGTCGGGCTGCAGCTGGTTCTTTGGCCCAGCCCTCTTCATCAAGGGCCCAGTGTTTTTAAAGGCTCTTGCATTCTGGATTGGGAATGATGATGAGTCCTCTGCCTGATGTTTTGGTAGCTCAGGAGCTTCACAAGGAGTTTTATTTTAGCACTGCTGGTTGAAAATGCAAAGACTGGACAAGCCAAGGACTACCTCATTGTATAAACAAGGTCAATGCATTCAGGTTCATTAATAAATAAGGATAGACAATTGCTCCTCACAGAGTGTAGTCTAGTTGTAATTCTTGATTTGTCATTAGGAGTAAACTGTTAATCTGGCACATGGAAAGCCAACAGAAAAGCCTATCACGATTTGTAAATAATTAAGTCCGTTAGAACCTTAATCACCGCAGAGGCGATAGATGGAAGCCCAGTCATTTGTTCAAAACAAGATTTCTTTTATTATAAAAGTAGAAAAAAAAACATGTCCCGGTGGACAAAACAACAAATACGTCTTTACATGATGGAGGTAGAATGGAGAATGGAGTTTTAGGATGATGAAGAAGAAGGATGTGATGTTAGATGTGGCAGGATATTACAACATAATAGGAGGATCTTAGTAAAGCACACACAGTTAACTATTTAATTACTGAATGTCTCTGAGGCTGGCAATATTCAACGTGACAAAGCCAATGGGATAGTTTGCCCATGTAGATCAATATGCCTGCTTGCCTGGAAGCTCATCTTTCAAATTAAAAGTTATGAACTTTTATCTTATGAACCAAGGCCTTAAGACATCATTTGTTAAATCTAAAACCACTTTTTCTCAACTGTGATGTGGATGCATCAGCGACTGTGGCAGTCACGCCCTGTAAAAGAAATGAGATAAAATAACAGAACAGAATAACAGAGCAGAAAGGGACTTGGGAGGTCTTCTAGTCCAACCCCCTGCTCAAGCAGAAATCCTATATCACTTCAGACAAATGATTGTTCAGTCTCTTCTTAAAAACATCCAGTATTTCAAGATTCTTGCGTAGATTTTTTTTTCTTTGGCCAAGCCTCCTAAAATGGATAGGCCCATTTTCAGACATGTTCTTTCGGCAGCTCCCATTGCTTGTTCACTTCTTAATTTGTGTTCTTTCAGTTAAAGCCATTGTGGCTGTCCTTGTCCTCTTTCCAAGATATTGTCAAAATTCAACCCTCCATTTTCTTTTACTGCTCTGTTGTGTGTGTGTGGGGGGGGGGGGGGGTCTTTATTTAATTAATTTTGTGCTGCTCAAATCTGATTGACTCTGGTTACAAATGTCGAAATAAAGAATATAAACCACAACACATCGAACAATAGAGTCATTGCTCATAAGCTTGGTGTACTATAATTCCTTTCCTCCTGCTGCCATTTTCTTTTGTCTGTATCAATGAGGCAGAGGGCAGAGATATGTTCATTGTATTCAGTATCATGTTTAATGTGTATGAATAATAGAAGGGACAGCTCAGCCATGTTGTAGAGACTGTGGAGCCTTTGATCCTTTAAAACAATTCAAAGTGTTGGTAATGATCTTTAAAGCCCTACATGGCATTGGACCAGAATACATCCGGAACCGCCTTCTACCGCATGAATCCCAGTGGCCGCTAAGGTCCCACAGAGTTGGCCTTCTCCGGGTCCCGTCGACCAAACAATGTCGTTTGGCGGGCCCCAGGGGAAGAGCCTTCTCTGTGGCGACCCCGGCCCTCTGGAATCAACTCCCCCCAGAGATTAGAACGGGCCCCCACCCTCCTTGTCTTTCACAAATTACTCAAGACCCACCTTTATCGCCAGGCATGGGGGAACTGAGACATCCTCCCCCAGGCTTTTATATTTTATGTTTGGTATGTATGTGTTGTATGGTTTTAAATTGTTGGGGTTTTAGATATGTTTTATTTTAATATTGATTTGTCTCACTGTCATATTGTTTTTGTATTACTGTTGTGAGACGCCCCGAGTCTTCGGAGAGGGGCGGCATACAAATCTAATAAATAATAATAATAATAATAATAATAATAATAATAATAATAATAATAATTTTTAAAAAAACAGTGGTTCCCAACTTTTCTAATGTTGCGACTCCTTAATACAGTTCCTCATGTTGTGGTGAACCCCAGCCATAAGTCTAGCACCAATTCTCCCAACAGAGCTTTTAAACTGATTGGCAGGAAGGTCAGAGGGACCCCCCCCACTTTGTCCCTCTCATTGGGCAGATTTTAAAAATAAGGCGCCAGAATAGAAGTTTTAGTTCCTAACATTATGAAAATTTGTCTTTTCCCATGGTCTTAGGCGACCCCTGTGAAACGGTCATTCAACTCCCATAGAGGTCCCAACCCCGAGGTTGAGAACCACTGCTTTAGAAGAATTCAATTCAATTCAATTTATTAGATTTGTATGCCGCCCCTCTCCGAAGACTCGGGACGGCTCACAACAATAATAAAAACAGTATAACAATGGAACAAATCTAATATTAATATCTAATATTAAAATTATATTTTAAAAAACCAACAATTTAAAAACCATACAACACATACATACTGTTGTGATTCCGTCTGAGGCCCCTCAGGGAACGGCTGATCCTCTGCCGGCTTCCTGCTCAGAGGGGGAGGATGAGGAACAGGAGGTTCAGGCAGACGGGGAGGAGGAATCTCAGGCTGAGGGAGAGGGAGGACAGCCAGAGTCCCCCGAGAGGGAGCTCTCCCCAGCAAGCAGCCTGGATTCCTTAGATGAAAATGCACAAGCAATAATCGATCTCCGGCAGAGAAGAGCAATACAACGAAGGGGACAATTAGCCAGGTACTTTCAGCACTAAAGAGGCAACAGCTGGGTTTGGGTGTGGTGCTCTCTGGAAAGGCTGAAAAGGCAGACCCACCCTTCCTGGCTTGTGGAGTATTATCTTTGGGAGTCCTGGGACCTGGCTGTGATCTTTGGCGTCTTGGAATTCTGGTTTGTGACTTTGAATACTGAAACCTTGGGGGGAAAAGGTGTGGGTCTTATTCTCTACAGTGGTGGGTGTGCCAGCAAGAAGTCTGCTGTATTGTCTGGCCATCAGGACTCTGCTGTGAAGTCTCATAGCCTGCCTGTTGGGAAGAACAGGTTTTTCTCTGTGTTTATTTTTCAAACTATAAAGTGCTTTTGCTTTTACCAGCGTGTCTGGCTGCTTTTTCCAGTTGGTGTTGAAGTCTGGGGGCACCCAGACAGAACACATACCAAACATAAAATATAAGAAAGCCTGGGGGAGATGTCTTAATTCCCCCATGCCTGGTGATAAAGGTGGGTCTTGAGTAACTTGTGAAAGACAAGGAGGGTGGGGGCCATTCTAATCTCTGGGGGGAGTTGATTCCAGAGGGCCGGGGCCACCACAAAGAAGGCTCTTCCCCTGGGGCCCGCCAAACGACATTGTTTGGTTGACGGGACCCGGAGAAGGCCAACTCTGTGGGACCTTATCGGCCGCTGGGATTCGTGCGGTAGAAGGCGGTTCCGGAGGTATTCTGGTCCAATGCCATGAAGGGCTTTAAAGGTCATTACCAACACTTTGAATTGTGACCGGAAACCAATCAGCAGCCAGTGCAGGCCACGGAGGAATCTTGAGGATGGTGGAGGACTCGCCCGAAAAGACAGATGAGATCCCCATAGGAACATCCTTTCTTTATGACCACAGTTTTTCTCTTACATCTACAGTGTTCCTTCTATTTTCAGAAGTTCAGATGTACCTTTGCAACAGAGAACATTATGGTTACCTTCCTGTGCCACTGAAGCCACACCAGATGCTAGAAGATGAAACAGACAATACTATTCACATGCTGAGTGAAGCGATGAGTAAGTCCCACATTTGGCTTCCATTGATATGGATTTTGCATTTTTATTGTATTCTAATTGCGGTAACTATTGGGCAGTGAATAAATTTTGGAAACAAACATTCCCACCCCTCTGTCCCATTATGATAACAATTCCTTAGATAATAGGTTAAAACTTCATGGGTCTAAAAGATGGAAAATAATGCACGTCGATTATCTGAAAAGCTAATTCATTTTTAGATAAATTTTTAAAATAGCTATTAAAAATAGCCAGCCATTAGATGGCAGCAAACTATAAGTCTATACTCTGGAGTTTTGCCACCTAGATATAGTAGCTCTATTATTTGTGTGCTACATTGATTTTGATCATGACAGACATAAATATTTCAATATTGCATCATCTGTTATTGGGCCAGAAACATGCTAAGCATATTATAATGGGTCTACAGCCTTAGGCTACCAAGATCCCCTTGTCTGGCTTAATTTCTGTCCTTTCTTTGAAGCACTTTTGTAATAGTGGCAAATCAGAGGCTAAGTAGACCTATGTTAAGCCATACTATAGTTTAATATTGGCTTAGCATGCTGAGTCAATGTTTTGCATGCCGTGGTCAAAACAATCATGGCTTGGCCCAAAATGCTTACCCAGTTATCAGTCTCCATTACTGCTAACCATAGATTTAAAGATTTAAAGGGGAAAAGATAGTTTGGACTTTACAAGAATCCATGAAGCACACACTGGCAACTCCTTAAGCAGTTGTGTCTTTTTGTGAAATTGCACACCTGACATGACAGATGTTACACAGGTACAGACACATACACCAAATCCTATAGACCAGTGTTTCCCAACCTTTTTTGAGCCGCGGCACATTATTCATGTTTTCAAAATTCTGGGGAACACTGAAGGGGGGGGGGGGCAGGGGGGCTAAAGAAAAGTTTGGACAAAAAAAATATCTCTTCCTCCATTTCACTCTATTTCTCCCTCCCTCTTTCTCTCTCTTCCTTCCTTCCCTTCTTTCTCTCCATCCCTCTTTCTTTCTTTCTTCCTCTCTTTTTTGCTCTCTTTCTCTCTCCCTCCTTCCCTCCCTCTGTCTTTCCCTCTCCCTCCTTCCCCCCTTTCTCTCTCTCTCTCTCTTGCTTTCTTTCCCTCTCTTTCTCTTGCTTTCTTTCTCTCATTCTCTCTCCCCTCCTTTTTCTCTCTCTCTCTTTCTCTCTCGTTCACCACGCCAGCAACAGAGAGAAAAAGAAAGAGCGAGAGAGAGCCGGAGAGAGAGTGGAGTGCGCAGCAGCCATCAGCCTCCTCGCCCTCCCAGACGTCCCCAGCGCCCGGCCTCACACCGCCTCCCGTTAGCCCGGCCGAAAGCCACACAGTCCCGGACTCCCGGATTGCTCGCTTCTCCGGCCAGCGCGGCGCTTTCCTGGGCAGATGGCTTTGCTGACCGGAGAAACGAGCGATCCGGGAGTCCGGGACTGTGTGGCTTTGCGCCATGAAGAGAAAACGGCAGCAGGGAAAAGTCGGCCGTTTTCTCTTCATGGCGCAAAGCCACACAGTCCCGGACTCTCGGATTCCTTGCCCCAAGGCAGGAGGCGGTGGCGGAGAAGAGTGGGCGGATCGGACGGGCAATGGGGCAGGACGGAGAAGCCAGGGGCGCGTTTGGCCGGAGGCACCGTGGGGAGCAGGGGCAGGGTGGTGCGGCAGTAGGAGTAAAGGGAGCCGCGGCTGCCCCTGCCTCCCCACGGTGCCTCCGGCCAAACGCGCCCCTGGCTTCTCCGCCCTGCCCCATTGCCCGCCTGATCCGCCCACTCTCCTCCGCCGCCTCTCGCCGCGGCACACCTGACGGTGTCTCGCGGCACACCAGTGTGCTGCGGCACACCGGTTGGGAAACGTTGCTATAGACTCCTAAACTATGATTAGCCCTAATGGGAGCTGATCCCATAATTTGAATTGGGGGATAGAGTTTTGATGGATGAATCTTGGATATTAATGACACACCGCTGTCTCATTTTTCTTAATTTGGTACTCACAGTACCAAATTGCACTCTGGCAGGATAAATAGTACTTTCCTGAAATCTTTCCTCAAATGCAACTACTTGTCAACCTGCCCACTGCTGTAAATTAAGTTTAATAATACAACTTTTTTTTATTGTAAGGAAGGAAGTATACTCATAGTAATATAGAACCCAGAAACTTAACAAGCAACTCTTTAGAACTCCTCCAATGTGTTCTGATGGTGTGTTTCAACCGCCCGTAATTACAGGGTAATTAGTCCAGGAAGACACACACCACACGGTAAAAGGAAAACTCAAAAGTTTTTATAAACAGAAAAATAGAAACAGCTCCTTTTTTAAATGTCAAAGGGATTTTCTGGTACACACAAGGCACAGGTTAAATGCAATCCAATTGCTTACCCAATAACTGGGAAATTGAGTCCAATTCTAAAGTCCAGAGAGTCCACACACAATCCTGAACAGCACAAAAACCACGATCTTGACGAAACAATAAATCAGATAAACTGCCATGAGGCTAAAACACCAGGTTGCACTTTTATCTGTAGTACTAATTACAGCAGCCCCACCCAACCACAGGTGGCCTCATTTTCTCTTGTAATAATCCTTCAGTTGTTGTCTCCTATGCATCACTCTACGCATGCGTAGATGTGTCATTAATTCTTGTTCAGAATCCAAGGATGATACAGATGATTGATCTCCTGGGCTGTCTGCCAAACTCCCCTCTTCCCTGTCACTCACGCTTCCTTAGTCAGAGGAGGCTTCGTCGGCAGATTCCATTGGGAGCAAAACAGGCCTGCGGCATGTGGATGTTTCCCCCACATCCATCTACATGTTCCTTGGGGCAGGAGCTTGGCCAGAGCTAACCACAACAATAAGTATATTGCAAATTTTGATTTAGTGATAACAATTGCATAGGAAGAGTAATCACTTTTAATTGATGCTAATTAAATCCAATTAATCCATAGAACCATGATTTATTTATGTATTTGTAACTGATTAGCCACAAAGTAACTGTAGGCAGCTTACAATATTAAAAAAATAAAACTATAAAACATTGATATACTGTAGAT
This sequence comes from Erythrolamprus reginae, assembly GCF_031021105.1. Lineage (NCBI taxonomy): Eukaryota > Metazoa > Chordata > Lepidosauria > Squamata > Dipsadidae > Erythrolamprus > Erythrolamprus reginae. Next base: position 100,485,708 of record NC_091952.1, on the reverse strand, counting down.
ACAATACTATAAAAATACAAATAATCAACCGAGCTAAAAGATGAGGAGAGAGGCAATAAGCTTAGAAGGGGAAGGGGTGGGATCTGTTGTTAATCTAACAACTACCCCCAGTGTGAAATCCTGCCATTGGAATCCCAAGACAATTGGCAGAGCTAAGTTTTTAAACAGTTGTGGAAGATCAGAAGGGTTGCAGGCTTGCAGCTTACCTTGCTGTCGGGGACAAGATATTCCAAAAGGCCGGTGCAACTGCAGAGAAGTCTCTTCATGTGGACCCCACCAGCAGGAATACTTGGCCAATGGGGTCCTCAGTATGCCTCCTCTGCCACCAATGGTGAAGTGGGACAATCCCAGTGGGAGGAGACAGTCCTTCAGATAGCCTGGGCCCATGCCATGAAGGCGAAGGCTTTAAATATGATTACCAGCATCTTGGGGCGGTGGCTCATGTGGTAAGATGCTGAGCCTGTGCTCCGTTGAGGTCAGCAGCTCAGCGGATCAATTCCCGTGAATGAAATAAACATGAAAAAAGCCTCTCCCAATTGCCTACTGGCATTCAGGCAGTAAAATAACACCGTCTGGAAAAAAAAATCCTTTCTCAGAGACATCCTGGCACTTTGGCGATCCCTGGCTAATGTTCTGTCGGGCTCTCTGGTAGAATCCTCCTGAAAATTTACAGGTACAAATTTCAGACACACACACGTTTGAAAATTCAAAACAATGTTCTTTATAATGAAAATTCACTTAAACTAAGCCCTCTTTTGGTATAGCACAGAGAACTCGTTTCCAAACAAACTGGTAATTTGTACAAGTCCCTTATCAGTTCTGTGATACTTAGCTTGCAGCCTTGAGGCAATTCACAGTCCTTCTTCTTTCACAAAGTGAAACACACTTTGCTCTGGTTTAGTTTCAAAGCGGGGAAAAATCAGCACACAAAAGGTCAAAGTCAGTAAAGCAGTCACCAAACACAACAATCAGATAATCCTCCACAATGGCCAAACCCACAGGCTGCTCTTTATAGCAGCCTCACTAATTACCACAGCCCCACCCAACCACAGGTGGCCTCATTTTCTTTGATAATAATCTCTCAGTTGTTGTTGCCTATGCATCGCTCTCCGCATGCGTGGCTGTATCATTAACCCTTGTTCTGAATCCAAGGAAGAGCTAGATAATTGATCTCCTTCTGAGCTGTCTGCCCCACTCTCCTCCTCCCTGTCACTCATGTCTTCTTGGTCAGAGGAGCCTTCATCAGCAGATTCCACCGGGGGCAAAACAGGCCTGCAGCATGTGGACGTCTCCCACACATCCACAGTCCTTGGGGCAGGAGCTGGGCCAGAGCTAACCACAACAGCTAACATGTACTATACACTAAAACAACAACAACAACATTGAATTGCAGCCAGAAGCAAACTGGTATCCAGTGTAATTTGCGAATGAGGGGTGTTAAATGGGCCATCCTTGGGACCCTAAGAACTGCACTGATGCACTTTGTACCAGCTCTAGCTTCGGAAAGTTGCATATTTTGAGTGCAGCCTTTCAAAAGCAAGAATAGGCCATCGTTTGAAAAAGAGTTGCACGGTCTGCTTTATTCATCAACTTTTATTCCTTTGCTATAGCAATATCCTAACTACATTTACAAAAGTGTATGTTTAAAACTAAGGAAGAATTCTTCTTGCTTTATGCTACTGACTAGCACCTCACAGCTACGCTGCTCAGCAATACACAGAACTCACGTCTGTTTTACTCAAAGTATGAATACATTTAAAACCCCTCAGCATTACTGTAATGTAATAGGAATTAATGTTCTTAATCTCTTCCAGTTGACCATCCTCCAATTGAACCCTCCACGTTTGTCACAGTTCCTCCAAAACGCCCTGAGAAGATGGGATTTGATGAGGTAATGCATGAAAAGAGGGTGTCTCACTCAACCTGCCAATTTTTACAAGAGTGGAAAAGGCTGAGGCGAAATCCAGTAGTTTAACACTGACCTCAATAACTTCCAATACTGAATGACTCATCCAGCCTTTCCTTAAACTAGGGATCTCCAGATAGAAACATAGAAGACTGACGGCAGAAAAAGACCTCATGGTCCATCTAGTCTGCCCTTATACTATTTCCTGTGTTTTATCTTAGGATGGATATATGTTTATCCCAGGCATGTTTAAATTCAGTTACTGTGGATTTACCAACCACGTCTGCTGGAAGTTTGTTCCAAGGATCTACTACTCTTTCAGTGAAATAATATTTCCTCACGTTGCTTTTGATCTTTCCCCCAACTAACTTCAGATTGTGTCCCCTTGTTCTTGTGTTCACTTTCCTATTAAAAACACTTCCCTCCTGGACCTTATTTAACCCTTTAACATATTTAAATGTTTCGATCATGTCCCCCCTTTTCCTTCTGTCCTCCAGACTATACAGATTGAGTTCATTAAGTCTTTCCTGATACGTTTTATGCTTAAGACCTTCCACCATTCTTGTAGCCCGTCTTTGGACCCGTTCAATTTTGTCAATATCTTTTTGTAGGTGAGGTCTCCAGAACTGAACACAGTATTCCAAATGTGGTCTCACCAGCGCTCTATATAAGGGGATCACAATCTCCCTCTTCCTGCTTGTTATACCTCTAGCTATGCAGCCAAGCATCCTACTTGCTTTTCCTACTGCCCGACCACACTGCTCACCCATTTTGAGACTGTCAGAAATCACTACCCCTAAATCCTTCTCTTCTGAAGTTTTTGCTAACACAGAACTGCCAATGCAATACTCAGATTGAGGATTCCTTTTCCCCAAGTGCATTATTTTACATTTGGAAACATTAAACTGCAGTTTCCATTGCTTTGACCATTTATCTAGTAAAGCTAAATCATTTACCATATTACAGACCCCTCCAGGAATATCAACCCTATTGCACACTTTAGAGTCATCGGCAAATAGGCAAGCCTTCCCTACCAAACCTTCCCCTATGTCACTCACAAACATATTAAAAAGAATAGGACCCAGAACAGACCCTAAGATGGTTCAGCTTTACCTACCATCATTCCTAGAAAATGTGGCCAAATACATTAGTTGGGGATGATGGGAAGTAAAAACCAACACATCCCATATAGAGAAGTCAGTGGTGGTCCATGAGAATACAGTAAATGTAATATGACTCAGCCTTTCACCCTCCGAGGTCGATAAAATGAGGACTCAGATTGTTGGGGGCAATAGACTGAATCTGTAAATCACTTACTGCTGTAAAGCACTATGAAACAGTTTTATAAGTGTTTAGTATAAGTATAAGTTTAAACATGCCTGGGATAAACATATATCCATCCTAAGATAAAATACAAAAAATAGTATAAGGGCAGACTAGATGGATCATGAGGTCTTTTTCTGCCGTCAGTCTTCTATGTTTCTATAAGTCTAAGTACTATTAGTATTGATATAAAAAAGGCTGGTTTCTTTTTCTAGAAAAAGCAGGGATTTAGTATCTATTGTAGAGCAGCATTATATGCCACAAAAATCAATTCTGTAAAAAAACTTTTTTCTCTTAAATGTATTATGGAAAAAGATCTTAGGGGAAAATTGATAGTAGGATGATACTTAATCTATGCCTTTCTGGCAGGTCCTCATTGGAAATAGTGCATCATCATTGGTTTTGAATTTCATTTCTTGGAGCCCACAAATATTCTAGTCTGAGGATTACCACTAATTTGAAAACTGTTGATACAGAGACTTGCCACATTCGGTAATTAGATGAAGATGTATAGGAAGATGTATCATTATTGGTTAAGTTAGTAACAAAGAAGTGAATCTAGGCTCTCCATTGACTTTGTTTGTCAGAAGGTTGCGAAAGGTGATCATGTGATCCTGGACATCACAACCATCATAAATCTGAGTCGGTTAATAAATGTTTGAATTTTGATTACATGACCATGGCGATGCTGCAATGATCATTAAGTGTGAAAAGTGGCCATAAGTCTTTTTCCCCCCAGTGCTATTGTAACTTTGAACAGACACTGAACAAATGGTTGTAAATCAAGGATTAGCTGTACTTTGCATGATGGTTTATTTGCCGAATCTAACCTATGTCATCTGAAGCATTTCAGTTAGGGAAGATAATAGAGGGCAAGCATGATAAAACCCAAATATAGCAACTTGCCTTTAACCTGAAGCACCTAGAGTTCTGAGAAGTCTCTATTGATCTGATTTGCATGGTTAAAATGTAGGGGTGCTGTTTGTTTGTGTGATAGTTAGTCAGTTTTGTGTGGAACCTAGTCAGTCTGTCTTGATTTTTTTATTTTAATCTTATTTTCTATTTTATCTTATTTGTGATCACATTTTATTTTTCAGCCTTGTTGGAAGGAAGTTGTGTTCTGCCTAATTGAGTTGCATGAGTTGCATCGTAGATATTTACTTTCTTCTGCACATTCTCAATGTAATTCTTTTGGTTGATTTAACCCTCCTGGAATCCCTTCTCTGATATCCATCATTTATGTGGGTTTGTCAATCAGTTTAGTTTAGTTTAATTTATTTAGATTTGTATGCCGCCCCTCTCCGAAGACTCGGGGTGGCTAACAACAATAAAAAACAATGTAACAAATCTAATATTAAAAAGTAATCTAAAAAACCCCAATTTTAGAAGACCAATCATACCAACAAACATACCATGTATAAATTCTATAAGCCTAGGGGGAATTCCCCCATGCCTGACAACAGAGGTGACTCTTAGTTCTTAAAGCCCACACATTTAGCAATAAGGGTCTGCTAGTTAATCTACTCTGAACTAACCTTGATATGGTGTGGAATTCTTCAGTCCACCCTAATCTGCATTTATTTTATTTCCCACACAGTTCATTCCATTAGAAGCAGCGGTAAAATGGACTTGCCTTCCTTGTCAGTTTGGAATTGTGTATGTCACTGTCACACATACTTTTTCACTCTCGGTTCATGTGTAGAAGGCTTTGCGCATGCGCAGAGAGTTTAAAAAAAGAAAATGGCGACATATGGGCAGGTGGGCGGAGCCTCATGCTGCCACCGCTACCGGTTCTTCCAACTACTAGTGACTGCCACTACGAGTACACCCAAACTGGTAGCATTTTACCCCTGGTTAGAAGGGACCAGAGGTTGATATTTACTCACTTTCACCCCTTCTATGTCAAGGCTGCTCTTTTTTGCTTGCCTGCCTTCAGTTGCACAAATAATACTCTTGCCTCAGAAGACTACATTTGGGAGGGAGCAGCTCAGACCTTACTGCCTTCTGCTCATGCGCTCTTTGCTTTTTTATCATAGAATGAACTCAGAATTAAGACAGGATAGTTATGAGAAAGTCTGACAGAATAATTTAAAAGGTGCACACTTTCTTTTTTCATACGCAAACAAGAACTCAAGGCAGAGAATGTGACCCTCATATAGACAATCTCAGACTTGGCTACCAAATCTGAGCTGCAGGCCAAATCTGACTACAGGCCAAATTTCCTTGAAAGTGAATTAGCAATTCTCTCCCCCTCCAAGATGGCAAGTTATATTTTAGCATTGGCTGTCAATAAAACTTAAAAAGTGTGTGTGTATTTGGGGGGGGCCGACAGCACATGTAATTTTTTTGGTATTCCTCCTTTTTTTGGTATTCCTCCATGTTTCTGGTCTCTTCCTTTCTAGATTTTTATGATCAATCTGAAGCGTCGGAAAGACAGACGGGATCGAATGTTGCGGACTTTATTTGAACAGGAAATTGAAGTCAAGCTAGTGGAAGCTGTGGATGGAAAGTGAGTTGTTTTCTATCTGTAGGGAGTTGGTGCGGGGTTGCCACACATTGTACCCTTCTGTGTACCACCTTCTGTGTTTTTCTTAATAGGTTGTAGCTTTCCTTTCCATCTTGAAAATATGTGGCTAAGGAATTTAATCACTGTCTCTTTCAGGATGCTGAATACAAGCCAGCTGAAAGCTCTAAGTATAGATATGCTTCCTGGTTACCAGGATCCATACTCTTCCAGAGTGCTGACCAGAGGAGAGATTGGCTGTTTCCTTAGCCACTATTATATATGGAAGGAGGTAACCAAAATTTGCTTATCATAATTGAAATTGGCTTGCTCTCCTCTCTTTTTTCCTTTCCTTTCCTCTCGTCTCTTCTCCTCTCCCATCTCCTCTCCCCTTCTGTTACCCCCTTTCTGAAAATCTTGAAGATAGACTCCTGATGATGGATCACTTGGAATATGGGCATTTCCACTGGTCCACTTGCATTCTTCCAGAGAAGGCTACCACAGATAAAGAACTCGTAGGATAATTTTATTATAGCCTTTTCTAATATGGTGGTTAATGCATACCAACTTATTCAGTTTAGACACTAACCATCCCCAGCCCAATTCCAGAAAGTGTATAGCAAAACCAAACTGAATGGAAATACAGCGTTCCCTCGATTTTCACGGGGGATGCGTTCCGAGACCGCCCGCGAAAGTCAAATTTCCGCAAAGTAGAGATGCGGAAGTAAATACACTATTTTTGGCTATGAACAGTATCACAAGCCTTCCCTTAACACTTTAAACCCCTAAACTGCAATTTCTCATTCCCTTAGCAACCATTTAGATTATTACTCACCTTGTTTATTTATTAAAGTTATTAAAAAAAATATTTATTAAAGTTGGACGAAAGTTTGGCGATGACGTATGACGACATCGGGCGGGAAAAACCGTGGTATAGGGAAAAATCCTGCAAAGTATTTTTTTAATTAATATTTTTGAAAAACCGTGGTATAGCCGTTTCGCGAAGTTCGAACCCGCGAAAATGTATAGTACAATAATTATGAAATAAACTGGTACAAAAAACAAGAATGGAAGAGGGATACGGTTAGCCAATCCAACAGGAACCCCAAGCACCCTAACCCAAGGCCCAGCTGAACAGATAGGTTTTTAACTCTTTCTGACTCACATGGATTTTGGAGGGAAGAACCTTATTCCAGAAAGCATGCTTCTTGGATCTTGACAGAGGAGATTAATTAATTGAAGGGACCCTGAGCATGCCAACTCACGTCAGTTCAAACTGGTAAGGCTGCTAGGGGACATACCGTAATAAGCAATCCCTCAAGTTACCAGGCCCTATCCAGATTCCTAAGAGGTCAGTAAGGGGCGAGTACAAGTGCACTAGAATGCCTTCCGTCCCCTGTCCTATTGCTCTCCTATATCTCCTATACCTTTCTTCTATTCCTATATCTCTTCTTCTATTCTTTCATTGATATGTTCTATTACTATACCTTCTTTTCTATTATTTCTTAGATACATTTTACCATGAGTATCTCCTCTATAACCTTCCTCATGTATTTTCTGTATTGGACAAAATAAATAAATAAAAAATAAAATAAATATGGGGAACTAATGGGACATAGCCAACACCTTGAAATACACTTGGAAAAATCCTGGCAACTAATGCAGCTCACAGAGTAAAAATGTCACTTGGGACTAGGACCAGGAATGAATGTGCCGCTGCATTCTGGACTAATGGAAGCTCTTGAGTGCACTTCAAGGGCAGCCCCACTTGCAGCATATTCCAGCAGCCAAGCCATGGGGGGAATTAGAGGACGAGAGATCATCTGAATTTAATTTGAATTATTTTAAATTGTTATTTTAAGATAGTAAGCAGGGAGATGGAGAAGAGCCTAGTCATTGAAGATGATGTACGCTTTGAGCATCAGTTCAAAAAGAAGCTCACAAAGCTAATGGATGACATTGAGAGGGAACAGCTTGACTGGGATCTTATGTAAGTAATAATCCACTATTCTTGCTTCTGAGTGTCCTGCTCCCTACTAAGAAAAGGCCACACATTTGGGGCCATTTAAGCTTCAAAATAAAAGTGAAAATAAGGAGAAATATGAAAAGTGAAGAGTGAAAAAAATTAGACAGGGAAAAGTTTTTGTTTCATAATGTAGGTAGTCCCTGATTTAGGCCTCAGATTTTTTTAGTGGACATTTGAAGTTAAAACGACACTGAAAAAAAGTGACATGACCATTTTTCACTCTTACAGCCATTGCAACCTTCCCATGGTCATGTGATCAAAATTCAGGCGCTTGGCTCATCTTTATGATGGTTGCGATATTGCACGGTTGTTATCCTCTTTTGGACCCTCTAACAAAAGCAAGAGTTAATGGGAAAGCTAGATTCACTTAACAACCGGGTTACTAACGTAACAACTGCCGTGATTCACTTAACAACTGGGGCAAGAAAAGTTGTAAAATAGGGCCAAACTCACTTTTTACCAATGGCTGCTAGTCACAATAGCTGTATGTTGTACCTAATTGTCTTTTCAGTCCCAGTTGTTAGGCTATAGTACAAGTAGGACAGTGTCTACATACAGGATCCCACCATAGGGAGTGAATACTGGGCCAAGTGGCCTTTGATCTAGTGCAAGAATTGGGAAGCTTTTATGTTTAACTCCACATCTGTCTGTGGTTTTTTTATGTTGTTAATTCTTACTAGTTCTTTAAAAAAGGATGGTTTACATGAAGCTCTTGGTGATCTTCTGGCCAGAGAAGCTGGCATCTGTTGTGGTTGACTTGCATCCAGCTCCTTTGATCACATACTTTGAGGAGGATGAACTGGGTCCATCTGGGTATCATAGGCCAGTGTGTTTACCAGAGGAATTGGAAAGTGAGAGTGAGTGAGGGTTAGGGCCTGGGGAACCTCCAGAGACTGCAGAACCCCCAGCTGTGATAATGTTTGGGTCAGATGAGGAGGGGGATATTGTGGACCCAATATTAGATACTAGGGTAAGAAGAATGCGAGGGAGACAAGAATATCTCCGGCAACGTAGATCTAGGTATTGAATACTTCTATGCACAGTTTGTCATCACTGATAGTATAAAAGGGGGGATTATGGGAAACCAAAAGTTCAACATTCCTATATAGAGAAAAAGAACTAGCAGCCGAAGAGGCTCTCTGAAGTCCTTCTGCAATCCTGAAATCCTGGTTTTTGAAGGCATTTGTGAGTACCTGAGTCAACGCCGAGAACTAATGACTTGAATTTATTACCCTATATTGTACACTCGTTATTAACTGTACTGATAACAGTGGACTTTTGTCAGTCGGACTGACATACCTATGATTTCATTGCTGTTTCCAGCACGTTCCTTTGTAAATAGACAAATATACATAGTGACTTTGCTTCCGAGTCTTCGTTGGGGATTAATTACTGATAATTAACCGGGCTGGACAGAACAGCATCAAGGTGCTAAACTTAGATGTTTCTATACCACATTACATCCGCAAGTGGCCTACGGGTTTAATGACTCAACTTTCTCTCTCTATTTAGATATATAGGTCGGAAACGGATGCAGGTGGAGCGTCCAGAAAAGACTGTACCCAATGTGATGAATCTTGTGGAAGCTGATTACTCTTACTGGACACTGGGCTATGCGATCTCCTTGCAAGGGGCTCAGAAGCTAATTGGAGCTCAGCCTTTCAGCAAGATGCTCCCTGTAGATGAATTCTTGCCGGTCATGTACAACAAGCACCCTGTGTAGGTTATTGGCTGTGATTACTGTACAGTATAGCTTGCAGGAGGTGCATGCTAGCTTTATACTGGGACGCATTCAGCAGCAATATTTATCTTCTTATCAGTAAATAGTTGCTTCCTGTAATGGTTTTGCAGCTTCAGGTTTCTGGAATAACTTTTTGGTGGGGATTGAACATCACTCCTCTTATAACTGGAGTTGACTCTATTATTATTATTATTATTATTATTATTATTATTATTATTATTATTAATTAAATTTGTATGCCGCCCCTCTCCGCAGACTTGGGGCGGCTCACAACAGCAATAGAAAACAATATACAATACAAATCTAATATTACAAAGTTAAAAACCCATAATTTAAAAAACATGCACACAACATACCATAAAAAAACTATATAGGCCTGGGGAAGATGTCTCAGTTCCCCCATGCCTGACAGCAGAGGTGGGTTTTAAGAAGTTTACGAAAGGCAAGGAGGGTGGGGGCAATCCTAATCTCTGGGGGGAGCTGGTTCCAGAGGGTCGGGGCCGCCACAGAGAAGGCTCTTCCCCTGGGTCCCGCCAGACGACATTGTTTAGTCGACGGGACCCGGAGAAGGCCGACTCTGTGGGACCTGACTGGTCGCTGGGATTCATGCAGCAGAAGGCGGTCCCGGAGATATTCTGGTCCGATGCCATGAAGGGCTTTATAGGTCATAACCAACACTTTGAATTGTGACCGGAAACTGATCGGCAACCAATGCAGACTGCATTATCTCTTCAATGGTCCTTCTACAAACTGCTCTTGTATGCCTGTTGGAAATGACTGGCCATGATATAAATGGAAATGCTTTGTGGGCAGAGCCCATCTGTATTGGGCACATTTTAAAAATGTAATAATTGTGTATCAATTTTCTTTCATACAGACCCTTATGGCAGTTGACAACATTAACCCTTTTAACAAAACTGTTTGGAATGTAGTTAAATATCATATGAATTCTAATCTAGTAATTTAAAAGTATGACAAAAGTGATGGCATTGGCACATTTTTTTGAAAGGCTAAGAAAAATGTTCCACAACCTGGGAGACTAGCAGGTGGTTGGCCTTCTGACAGCAGAATATTTTCAGAAGGCTTTTCCCGCCAATCTTAAAGATAGAGGGCTGTTTATGGCTTTACAGATTAGTTGTCCCTGTTAAGCAAACAACAAGTATTGTGGATCTTTGATCCCTATTCCTGGCAGTTAGGGTAGCAGCCTTATTGCTTTACTTTCCACCAGTTGTCACTTCCAGGCACTTTTCATGGGAAGCTGTACAGGGAATGTTTTATAAATATTATGTTGAATGTTTGTAAAGATTAGGAAAAGCCAAGACCTGGCTAACTATTGTTAATGTAACCGACTTGGGAAAGTTTGCAGTTGGTACACTAAGTGTAATTGCACCAATGAAAATGTCAGCTATCCTTTACACCTGCTTAGCCCAGTTGAGGATCAGTGAGCACTCCCACACTGCAGAACTATTTTTTTTTCCAGTTGTATGATTGCTTTCAAAGTCCAGATTCCTGCAGAGCAACAGCACATTGTCTTTTCTGGATTTAATTTAAGCTTATTCTTAATCATCCATCCCATTATTGAATGAAGGGTACATGCAAGAGTACTAAATTCTGGTCATTATTTAATTATCTGAGATACCTTAGTTAATAACTAAATCATGAGCTATTGTTCTCCAACATCTTCTAGACTTGGTGTTCTGTCGAGCTCTCTGGTAGAATCCTCCCGAAAATGCACAGATACAATTTCAGACACACACACTTTTGAAAATTCAAAACAATGTTCTTTATACCGAAAATTCAAATAAACTAAGCACTCTTTTTGTATAGCACAGAGCACTCGTCTCCAAACAAACTGCTAATTTGTACAAGTCCCTTATCAGTTCTGTGATACTTAGCTTGCAGCTGTGAGGCAATTCACAGTCCTTCTTCTTTCACAAAGTGAAACACACTTTGCTCTGGTTTAGTTTCAAAGCGGGGGGAAATCAGCACACAAAAGGTCAAAGTCAGCAAAGCAGTCACAAAACACAATGATCAGATAATCCTCCACAATGCCCAAACCCACAGGCTGCTATTTATAGCAGCCTCACTAATTACCACAGCCCCACCCAACCACAGGTGGCCTCATTTTCTTTGATAATAATCTCTCAGTTGTTGCTGCCTATGCATTGCTCTCCGCATGCGTGGCTGTATCATTAACTCTTGTTCCGAATCCAAGGAGGAGATAGATAATTGATCTCCTTCTGAGCTGTCTGCCACACTCTCCTCCTCCCTGTCACTCATGTCTTCTTGGTCAGAGGAGCCTTCATCAGCAGATTCCACCAGGAGCAAAACAGGCCTGCAGCATATGGATGTCTCCCCCACATCCACAGTTCTTGGGGCAGGAGCTGGGCCAGAGCTAACCACAACAGCTTGGTATGGAAAACTGCAGGTGCTTCAGTCCCCCAGCAAGTCTTCAAGATAATCTTAGCTGGTGTGGTAATACTGAAAGCCTCAAAGAGAATCAAGGGCTGCATTTGTCCCCTTGGGTTTTCTATATAAATCATCTGGTAAGATGATCAAAATGGTCTTGCTGCCATATTCGAGCGGGAAGCTCAAATAATTGCATCTCCATATACATTTAAAGCTTCAAGGAATATTAAAGATTAAATTAAATATTAATATTAAATATTAATATTAAAGGCTAAATAACTTTACGAAACCTTCGATGATAACTTCAGATATCTTTTGATAGCTGTAGTTGGAATGTATTTCATATTAAAGCTTGATTACATTTCTTTCAATCAAAATTTGAAATAAGGCAGATTATATTTGGAAGACGTTTTCTTGCTAGTTGTGCACTAATTTATGTTACACTTTCACTTGATAATTAGTTGTGAACCAAATTCTGCCAATACATGCTTATAGTTATTGTTCAACTTGCTTCTTGTTTCTCAGTATTTTAAAAAATTATTGACCATGTGTGGCATATTTATTTTTACAGTGCTGAACTGTAAGGCCTTAACATTGAAAATGGCTTATAATTGTAGAAAATATACCAGTGCTCTCAACATTTAAAATAGGTCAATATAATATTCCTAAATGTTTAAGTTGAGGGGTGCAAATATATTATTATTATTATTATTATTATTATTATTATTATTATTATTATTATTAATTAGATTTGTATGCCGCCCCTCTCCGAAGACTCGGGGCGGCTAACAACAGTAACACAAAAACAATATAACAGTGAGACAAATCTAATATTAAAATAAAACACATCTAAAACCCCAACAATTTAAAACCATACAACACATACATACCAAACATAAAATATAAAATCCTGGGGGAAGGATGTCTCAGTTCCCCCATGCCTGGCGATAAAGGTGGGTCTTGAGTAATTTGCGAAAGACAAGGAGGGTGGGGGCCATTCTAATCTCTGGGGGGAGTTGATTCCAGAGGGCCGGGGCTGCCACAGAGAAGGCTCTTCCCCTGGGGCCCGCCAAACGACATTGTTTGGTCGACGGGATATAGATTTACAACATTGATAGGAGAATGTTTAATGGCCACTGAGTTTATAATCGTTATACGTTTGTTGTGCTGTGAGATATAAAAAATATTTAAAAAGACATGAATTGGAAATGAGGTACAGTAGTCCCTCGCTATATCGCGCTTCACCTACCGCGGCTTCACTTCATCGCGGGTTTTCAAGAAATATTTCTTAGGATATATGAGAGAGAGAGAGATTACATATACATATGAGAGAGAATGTTGTTGCTTTATTGTTTTTTATTATTTTTAAGTTATATTATATATGTACTACTGTGATATGTATTTTGTAAGAGTGTGGGAAGGGTTTATAAGCACTTAAAACAATGAAAACTTACCAAACGATTACAATATAAATACCGTATATACTCGAGTATAAGTCGGGTTTTTTTAGCCCAAAAATGGGCTGAAAAACCCGACCTCGACTTATACTCGGGTGACTGACGGGTCACCACAAGAGGGCGCAAGCGGCTTAGGGAAAGACAGCCGTCTTTCAGCTTGAAAGAAGCGGCAACTGCCCGTTTAAGAAGGGAGAATCCACCCACTAGCCAAATGGCTTTTTTCCTGTTTAGCGCTCGAACGCTGCGGTAACAGTAAAAAAGCCGTTTGGCTAGGGGATGGATTCTCCCTTCTTAACCGGGCAGCTGCAGCTTCTTTCTGTTTAGCGTAGCGTTCGAGCGCTAAACAGAAAGAAACGGCAACTGCCCGGTTAAGAAGGGAGAATCCACCCACTAGCCAAACGACTTTTTTCCTGTTTAGCGCTCGAACGCTGCGGTAACAGTAAAAAAGACGTTTGGCTAGTGGGTGGATTCTCCCTTCTTAACCGGGCAGTTGCCGTTTCTTTCTGTTTAGCGCTCGAACGCTACGCTAAACAGAAAGAAGCTGCAGCTGCCCGGTTAAGAAGGGAGAATCCATCCCCTAGCCAAACGGCTTTTTTACTGTTACCGCAGCGTTCGAGCGCTAAACAGGAAAAAAGCCGTTTGGCTAGGGGGTGGAATCTCCCTTCTTAACCGGGCAGTTGCCGCTTCTTTCAAGCTGAAAGACGGCTGTCTTTCCCTCAGCCGCTTCCTGGAGACCACTAAGGATAGCGCTCTGGGAGAGGGGGCAACTGCCCGGTTAAGAAGCAAGAATCCAACCCCTAGCGAAACGGCTTTTTTCTTGTTTAGCGCGGCGTTCGAGTGGTTGGCTCTTGCGTGCAAGCAAAGGAACCTGCCAACCACTCGAACGCCGCGCTAAACAGGAAAAAAGCCATTTGGCTAGGGGGTGGATTTTTCTTTCTTAACCGGGCAGTTGCCCCCTCTCCCAGAGCGCTATCCTTAGCGGTCTCCAGGAAGTGGCTGAGAGAAAGGTGGTGGTCTGCCTTTCCTTCAGCTCGAAAGAGGCGGCAATTTCCCCGCCTTCCTCCAGCCGCTTAACCGAGCGCTTCAGGAAGGTGCCGCCTCTTTTCGTTGTAGGAAAGGAAATCGCGACCTGACGGTGATGGGGGTTCCAAGCAGGCAGCAATCACCAAAAGAAGGTGATTATATCCACGGAGGCACCTCCCCCGCCCGCCCTGGGATTCCTTGCTGCAATCCCAGCTTCTCAGCTTTTTAAAAAAATGACCGTTTGGGATTGCAGCAATGGATTTTTCCAATAGAAAATTACCGGAGTGGCCGATGGAGGGAGGTTGTCCTCTGAAATGGCCAGGGCAAGGGGCGGATGGGAGCGTGTGGTCCTAGCCAGCTATCCATTTGCCGGGACTTCACTTTCTGCCTGCCCCGCACCAAGGCTCCTGCCAGGTGAAAAACGTTTGCCAGACTGCATGATCCCCCTCGTCTCAGTGGGAAGGGGCTGGCTGGGTGGAAAAGCAGTGAGCCATTCCCTCCCGATATTCCCTTCCCTCACTCACTCGCCTTTATTTTGCCGACTTGACTGCCTTTTCATTCTATTCCCACGACCAACTCCGCGGGCGCCCGCCCCCTTCGCCCACACTTCCCTCCCGGTGCCTCTTGGGAGTTGTAGTCTTTTCGAGGAGGCGGGCTCAGCCGCTCTGCCCAAAGAGACACTACGGCTCCCAGAAGGCTAAAGGGAGCGTGACGTAAACTGTGGATGCAGCCGAAAGAGACACCGGCAGGCGTTCTGTCAATGGGTATTTCCGTGGTGAGAAGGGGGGAGGGGGATGCCAGGCTGAGTTGTTTTTCTAGAATGAAAAGCACCGGTGCTCAAGCCTTCCAGGAAAATTACGGTAGTTCTCTGCATCTTTCATTTGGAGACTTAGCCCTGCTTTGTGCTCTGCACCTGAGCAGGGGTGCCCCCCTCCTCTGTCTTAAAGTCCCAGTCTTATACAGTTGGCATTTTACTCATTGCCAGTGTCAAGGCATTTTAAGGGTTATTTATGCATTTTATGCTATATGCTGTTGTATTGTTGTTACATTTTATATTGCTTTTTAGTTGTTGTGATTGTTGTGAGCTACCCAGAGTCCTGTTGGAGTTGGGTGGCAAGGAAAGAGGGAGGGAGAGAGGGAAGTAAGGAAGGAGTTAGGAAAGAAGGAAGACAGAAAGAAAGAAAAAAAAGATGGTAGAAAGGAAGAGAGACAAAGAAAGATGGTAGGAAGGAAAAAAGACAAAAAAGGAAAGGGAGGGAGGGAAGGGACTGAAGAAGGAAAGAAAAAGGAAAGAAGATAGGCAGACAGAAAAAGAAAGGGGGGGAAGAAGGAAGAAAGGAAGGAAGGAGAGACAGACAGACAGACAGAAAGAAAGAAAGACCTATGACCACAATTGAGCCCAAAATTGTGGTTGTTAAACAAAAGCGTTGTTCAGTGAGAATCACCACATTTTACTCAATCCATGGCATTTCCTAGCTCTAACAATGATGTGCAAGCTAGGGAAGTACTGGTACATCTGAAGGTACCATATGTGTAATGTTCTAGTTATGGTTAAATGTGTGGCAGAAAGTGGACTCTGGGTTTGTTTTTCCTATTACAGTAAGTGAGGTTGAATGTACCGTATACAGTATACCGGTAATTTTACAAGAGCTCCCTCCCTCTCTCTCTCTCTCTGTAAATATACCGTACATATACAGTTTATATAGTAAACAATGTACGGTATATTTTTGTGTGCCTGTGTGTAATATGTATGTATACATATGGCATATATACATAGAATTAAATAGTATATTTTGGATGTTCAGTAATAGTAAATAGAGAGGGAAATTGTATCTCTTTGAGGCAAGGAGAGGCCAAATATCGTAACCCTAACCCAAACCAGCAGGAGCAGTGGGGGCTTGAGGTAAGTACAGTACTTGCAATTTTTTTGCCTATACTGCCTTGGGGTACATATACCTTTTTACCCTCTTTTAAACTTACAGAGCTAGTTTACTGGTTTTCTTTGAAATAAATATTCTAAAACATTTACTCTACTGATGCCTCAATTGATGTAATTTTATTGGTTTCCATTTTAATAAGTTACCAGTAGCCGCTGCATTTTCCATCCTCGACTTATACACGGGTCAATAAATTTACCCCAATTTTGTGGCAAAAGTAGGGGCCTCGACTTATAGTCGGAGCGACTTATACTCGAGTATATACGGTACTTAAATAAGTACTATCAGTCAATAAATTCCACATTGCGGATTTCACCTATCGCGGCCGGGTCTGGAACGTAACACCAGCAATAGGTGAGGTCTTACTGTAATGCTTTCTTAGTGACTTCTTTCCTTTTCTTTTTTAAAGGGCCAGGTACATGGAACATTATGAACCTAGAGACCTGAAAGCTTTTTCTGCAGAGCCTTTGCTGATCTATCCAACACACTACACTGGACAACCCGGTTACCTAAGCGACACAGAGACATCCACAATCTGGGACAATGAGACTGTGGCCACTGATTGGGACAGGACACTCTCCCGGAAATCACGGCAACAGGGCCAGATCCATAAAGATGCTCAGAACAAGAATGCCTTGTCATCTGGACCTTCCTTTGATGCGTCATCCACTAGAGATGAACTATGATTGTTCACTGGGTCAGCTACAAGTTACTGGAAACATCAGCATCAGAGATACTGATACGCTACCTTGCTTGGCAAAATAGGTTGATGTGACTTACTGGAACTAAGCGGGTGCTTGGGTCATTTTTGCAGAGTGTATGGATGAACCTGACTGAATCAAGGGTGGTATACTTTAAAAAAAATATTTGGAAGGAGCCTGGTTTTTGCTGATTGGCTTGTGCTAAAGGAAATTATATGGAGCTTCTGGAAGAAATTAGGTTATACTCAGGACAAAGTTAAGCAATGTCTTTCTACAATCCTTGGTGTAGAATTTTTGTATTTATAAAAAGTAATATATACAAGAGTTAGGGTCTACCAGGTTTTTTCCATGTTAACCATTGGTCTATTGTCTGCTGCATTGCCTGAATTCTTGCTGGGTTTGATTTTGTGAATCATATTCAGAGCCTGGGTAGCACAGTGGTTAGAGTGATGTACACTGCAGGCCACTTCTGCTATCGGCTGCCTGCAATTTGGCAGTTCAAATTTAACCAGGCTCAAGGTTGACTCAGCCTTCCATCTTTCCGAGGTAGGTAAAATGAGGACCCAGATTGTTGGGGACAATATGGGTTTAGGTTGCTGACTCTATAAAAACCGGTTAGAAAGGGCTGTAAAAGCACTATAAGTGCTATTGCTGTTCTGAAGCAGAAATGTTAGAATGTTCCCATTTCTAAGGTTAAATGCTAAATAGTATCTTATGTCTTGAAATTATCAGATAATGAATAAGATTTCCTTTATGTTCACCATATGTTATTATTTGGTTCCCTTTTTAATCATAAGCTATGAACAACAGCTCACTTGTCATAAGAACTTCTGGAGTTCACTATTTGTCAATGGTTTTCCATCTTATATCCTTCACACCTTCATGAAATTTAGTGAAGATCTCTACTAAATGGAAAACTAAGAATTGAGCATCCTGTAAATAGACCACAGTCTTCCTCAGCCAGCAGCTGGGAACGATGTGCATCCTGATAGAAAAGAATATATGGTAGCTCAGGGCTGAGCTGTGGAGTCTGCGGAGTCATAATCAGAGGATGTTACCTAGTCAGGTAATAAAATGTCTGCAAACAGAGAGCATCAGGGACTCCATAGCACATGGATAGGTTCCATTACAAACTGGATTTGATGGGTAAAAGTTAAATATCATTTTAAACGGGGTGCTGAGTGATAGTTTTGAGATCCACTTTCAGTGATGCTGTTGCATGCAGTAAAGCTCTCAGTAATTTATGCTTTTATGACAGAGGAGAAATTTCAGCCCACATCTGTAACTTCAGGCCGAGTGTATGGAGATAATGAATAATGGATTTGAAAATAATAATTTCTTTTTCCATCTCCTGAAAAATCTGATGGTATTAAGCATTTTGATGTAATCGTTGTGTCTCTTTGATCTCATTTGCATGTGAACTATACTGAAAAACACATGGTCAGTCTTTTCTTTTAATGATACTCGAACTTCATCATTTGAAATGAACTGTAATATTTGCTCCACTGAAAAACATTTCCGTATGCAAAGTCTGCATTTTTAGAACCAACTCGCTCCCCTATAAAAGTTGCCTGTGTTCATTTACTTCAAGGTTTTTTTTTCTTTTGCTTAGTTTCTGATAGAAACTTCTGGATAGGAAAAAAACATTCTGAACCAAAATGTTTAAAAAGACAATCAAATGAATCTGTATGTGTTGAATTTGCCACAGATATTCTACCCAGGAATTGCTATTCTTAGAAGAAATAACAGTACAATTGTATGTTTTTCTAAAAGAGATGTGTGCAGCTTATCAGCTGGTCTGATAATATATATATCAATGAGTGCAATGATTTGGTGTCTTGGTCATTTATTATTTTAACAAAAGATCATAGTCTGGAGCGATCTGTGGGAATAGGAAACTGGTTTGAAGCTTCATCTATCAAAAGAAATATAAAATGCTTTGAATCCTGAGCCTACAATATAGGTGATTGAATCTTTAACCTCTCGCTGCCCTGTAACACTTTTATTGTACTGCAATACATCCAACAGTAATAACCTGATTCTAGTACTTTCCAATGTTCCCTTACCATGCCCCAAATTAAGGAAAGCATCATGGTCCATTTTTTTGGTTATGCTTTATACAATTTTAAAACCAAAATTCCAATGTTAATAGGTGATTTTTTAAAAAAAATAAATCTGAATTTCCAAGTCTGTACCTGGTGATTTAAATATTTCTTGGCAACATAGGCTTCACGTATGTTTCATGTATGCCAGGGCTGTCAAACTACCAATCCGTGGGCTGGATGTGTCACGCGCTGGCCACACCCAGTCTAGCGAAGGGGTAAAAAATCCCAATATGTCACATGACGCTGCTGTGATGACATGAATTTGACACCCCTGATGTATGCTGTGCCGTTCTATTACAATTCATTAAAATGATAATGGGATGGGGAAATGTGGTGAGTCGAAATACATTTTCAGAAGCATAAAATTTACATTACAATAAAGTAGCACAGGTTATAGAAATCGAATGTTTTTTCTTAAGAACATAAAATTTGCTGCCATCAGGAATAATTAATGGAGAGGATATGTGTTAAAGAAGAGAGTATTATAATATACCTCGTTGATCCTTTTGTGTTTTTTAAAGAAACAGTTATGTTTTCTATGTGATTAATTCTAGCACCATATGTTTTATACTAGGACATGAATAGCCAGGGGTTATTTTTTTAAAAAAAGAGTAATGGGCAGGTACAGAAGATTGCTATGCTAGCAAAAATCATTGAAATAATGAGGGCATTTTTTTTAAGCCACCTGTGCGATACAATGAAAATTGGCCCGAGGTTAGGAGGAGGTATTTGAACCAACTCAAAATCCTGTCAACAGTCAGAAGTAAAGTTATATATGTTTATTATGGCAAACACTTGTAAACCTGCTTCAGATTTCTAGATGTATTGTAATTGCAGTTCCTAGCGAGTTTGCCCAGAGATTGGATAAAAATCCCCTGAGTTACAGTAGTTTCAGCACTTGGAAGACTCCAACACAGGGATAATCATGTGGGCAGATATCTAATGCCAGCAGTAAGGAGGTATGAAAATGTTGGCAGGTGGGAGGAACAGAACAAACTGCAGCCTGAGATCACGTGGTCTCAAGACCTTTCATCCATTAAATAAGTTCCAGAAATGGATTAATCCTCTAAACTGGACGGGGGGGACATGTTTCCAACTTTCATACTAATTGGAATTGAGGAGGAGAGAATAAACTGAAGAGAGAAAGAGAGTCTGGTATCAAACATTCCTCCTATCCTAGCAACTAGGAGCTAAAAGGGCTTTGTAAGCTCTATTTTATACTTGCCACATAGGACTGGAAGCTTGTATTTCTGTAGTAGAGGGCTATTTAGTATTCACAACCCAGCTGAATTCATTATGCAAAGCATTACCAAATCGAGAGGTAAAATAATTCTTGAAACCCTGGAAATAATGAGATGATTATTGTTCTAATCTGTGTCAAATCTAAAATTCCATCTACAAAGTTTAGATAGCAAAAGTGAATTGAATATTTTATTTTTATAATGATAGATTTTTAAAATAAATCTTTTAATAAAAGATTCATTGAATAGGTTAAATCATAGGGATAAATAAAAGATTAATTTATACAACAATTGTTAATCATTCTTGTCTTTGTTTATAAAAAATGGTCAGCACAAGGATAACAATATAAAAATCTAGCTAATTCTACAGATAAATACAAAGTGTGAATAGGTGCACATACTTACCGACTTAATTCTTATTGCTTATTTGTCACTAGAAAATCTAGAGAATGGGTTTTCTGAATATTCATTCAGAATCTGGATACTTTTAAAGCTTAATAAATATTTGTATACATACACACATACACACACACAGATACATACATACATACATACATACATACATACATACATACATACATACATATCTAGCTCTTCTATCCCAGAGTGAGCAGCCTTATGCCAGACACAAAACAAGTAAAAAATAGTAAGACAAATACTGTAAGTAAAATGGAATAAGTAAAATAAATTTATAAAAATAGATTACGCTACCACCACACCTCAGAATATCCTTCTTTCTTCAGAAATCATTCTTGCTTCACTCATAATCATATGCCTTACTTTACACATTGCCTTTTGTTGTAAAAAAAAGTGTTTCCAACAGTGAAAAATATATATGTAGCTCAGGGCTGAATTGCTGGGTTTCCCTGAGCGTGTTATCTCTGAAGAAGTTAGCTAACCCATCAATGAAATAGAACGGAAGAACCCAATGGTTTTTTAAACTTCTTAACTTCTCTTTTTTAAGATCGTCAACAACTTGATTCAACTATAACATTTTTGATCTTCCCCTTCCCTTGAGTCATTCATCTTTCACATACTTGCTTTGCAATTTGATCTTCATTCATATTCTGTACATGACAAAGCCTCAAAACATTTTGATTCATACTGGTCATTCAATCTTACATTCATTTTATATTTGATTAACATTCATTCTTGACCCTATCTGCATTGGTGCTGCTAAGTAAAGCTTCCCCTTGTATTCAACTTAATTTTTCTCTTGACCTCTCCATTCCCATACAAAAAAAATAAAATTCTTGGTTATTTTTCTTTCTTTTAATTTTTCACAAAACCACTACTTTACTACCAACATTTGTACTTCCTAACATTTTCCCATCTATTTCCCCCTCTGTAGAAAAATTTCTACTAAGGTAGACAAACTCATCCACTCAATGTAGATTTTTCACCACTTATACAAAACTTGCAATTATTAACTTCTCTGTGAGTACATTTACCTTGTTTGTTGTCAGATTAGTGTTTAGCTTCATGCTCCTTGTTGCATCATATAATTTTTCACCCAATAATGTGACAGTAACTGCATATTTAGTAAGTCTACCTCACATATTGCAGCGACCAGTTAGGTTGCACACAGTCAGCCTCCTCTGGGCCCAGTCAGCCAAACAATGCTGATTGGCGGGTCCATGGAAGAGACCTCATGGGGACCTTCTCTGTTGTGGCCCTGGACCTCTGGAACCAACTCACACCAGAGATCATCACTGCCCCCACTCTCCTTGCCTTGCCGGCAGGCCCAGAAACAATAAGCAACAGCTTCGCTCTGGTCATTAGTATGAAAGAGGAATGATTGTTGTTTTTACTGTGGATTTTATGCTTTTTAAAAAATGTTTTAATTGTATTTATTGTTTATTGTGTCTATTTTTATCCTTGAGTCTGTGAGGAGAAGGGCGGCCTATAAATCTAATAAAATAAATAAAATAAAATAAATATGAGAGTTGAAGTATGTTTAGCTCTCAAATCAATACACCCCTTTCCATCACCTCAAATATCCCTTATAAATACACCAAACAACCAAAGTGATATCACCTTGTAATACTAGTAATACTCCCTTTTGCTCATGATGAAACACTGTCTCACTGTCTCTGAGTCTCATTATTTAACTTGTTTCAGCCATTTCAAACAAATGTTTGCATTTCCCTCTGAATTGCACTACATTTTTAATCTTTGTGTTTACTCTTATAATTACAACACTGAAACCTTGTAATACTGGTAATGCTCCCTTCTGCTCATGATGAAACACTGAATGTGAAACACTGGTTCACATTCCAATCAACAGGCACAAATGCAGTCTTCCCAAAACACTGGCTAGCTTTACATCTTCACATATTGCTCTTACACATTTCTCCATGACATGCTGAAGAATTTGATTGAAGTTCTTGAGCATTAAGGACTCCATAAAATTTTGATTTGCATATTCACTGCCGAACGTATAGCCATACCGGGCTCCCCAATTTTTCCTCACTGTCATCTAGTTCAGCTCTTCAATAAGACTGCTGCTATTCATCTTCCTAACAACACTTAACAGATTAATCCTGCTGTATGTTTTGCATTCTTTCTTGCTAGTTTCACTTCTGTACAGGAAAACTTTCACATTCCAATCAACAGGCACAAATGCAGTCTTCCCAAAAATGCTGCCAAAGTTACTCACTACTAAAAAGATCATGTGCTTATTTTAATAACTCGACAATTATATTAATATACTTTCAAGCCTTATCATTCTATGTTCTCATAGCATTTACAATTTAACTTTTCATCCTTTTTCCTAATTTTCACATCCATTTAAATTTCACCCTTTGATATACAGGAATTCCCGTACAAATATCTAAAGTATTACTCTCAGAATTTCCTCCATTCAGTTCCATACTAATTCATGCCATCACAATTTTAATTTCATTCACTGTCCCTGAGTCTCATTATTTAACTTGTTTCAGCCATTTCAAACAAATGTTTGTATTTCCCTCTGAATTGCACTACATTTTTAATCTTTGTGTTTACTGTTATAATTACAATTTTTTACCTATCTTTATACAGATAGTCCTCAGTT
This sequence comes from Erythrolamprus reginae, assembly GCF_031021105.1. Taxonomy (NCBI): domain Eukaryota; kingdom Metazoa; phylum Chordata; class Lepidosauria; order Squamata; family Dipsadidae; genus Erythrolamprus; species Erythrolamprus reginae. The sequence continues at coordinate 100,462,281 of NC_091952.1, read as the reverse complement.
AATGATAGCAATGGGGATTGGAATTGCACCACTCAGTGACAATTCCAGAAGTCTTGGGGGCTGTCATTGAGTGAATCACGTTCCCCATTGATATTATTGTTGTTGGAAGCCAGCAAAGAAACTGAAATGGTGACATGACTGGGACTCTATCGTCATAACTGCGAGCTGAGGGATGGTATGACAGAAAGAACTCTGAGGACCAGTTACAAGCACCACTTGTTCAGTACTGTTGCAGGCTTGAGTACCACCTGTAATGTATCTTTTCCTCAATATTTTACACCATTTTTTCTCATTCCCAGCCCTTTTCATTTTATTAATCCATCAAACATTATCTTCCATTTTTCCCATTAGGTTCCACATTTTTGTAACAAACAAAAATTATTTTCACTCTTTTTTGAGCAGGTTCCACATCCTCTTATGTCTGCTTTTCAATCATTGTTATCTACTCCTTCCTTCCTTCCTTCCTTCCTTCCTTCCATCCTTCGTTTCCTTCCTTCCTTTTATTTATTTATTAGATTTGTATGCCGCCCCTCTCTGTAGACTCGGGGCGGCTCACAACAGCAATAGAACAATTCATAACAAATCTAATAATTTAAAAACATTTTAAATACCCCATTATTAATCAAACATATATACAAACATACCATACATAAATTGTATAGGCCCGGGGGGGATATCTCAATTCCCCCATGCCTGACAGCAAAGGTGGGTTTTAAGAAGTTTACGGAAGGCAAGGAGGGTGGGGGCAGTTCTAATCTCCGGGGGGAGCTGGTTCCAGAGAGTCGGGGCCGCCACAGAGAAGGCTCTTCCCCTGGGACCCGCTAAACGACATTGTTTAGTCGAGGGACCCGGAGAAAGTCAGCTCTGTGGGACCTAATCGGTTGCTGGGATTCAGGCGGCAGAAGGCGATCCTGGAGATATTCTGGTCCAATGCCATGAAGGGCTTTATAGGTCATAACCAACACTTTGAATTGTGACCAGAAATTGATCGGCAACCAATCCTTCCTTCCTTCCTTCCTTCCTTCCTTCCTTCCTTCCTTCCTTCCTTCCTTCCTTCCTTCCATACTACCTACTCAACCCCTGCCCATGGATTGTAAAGCCCATTGCTGGTTCTTTTGCTACCATTGTACGCTACCATTGTACACTGTAGATTCTTATTTTCATCTGTACACACAATGTGACCTGACACCAATTCATACTTTCGGACATACATTTTAGCTCTTTTCCTTCCCTCCATGGATTCTTCAGTATTACCTCCAACTATCTGACTATAGTACCTCTGTTACAGACTATGACATTTTCCCCATTCCTAGTTTCCCAAATGGCCAACATACTTAGATTTCTTTCACTTATTAACTTATGTTCTTCCCACCTACACATTTTTATTTCAATCTTCTATTGAACTAACATCAGAAAGTCCATTAAGACCAAGAGAAAATGTACACTAGAAAAGTCAGCTTTGTTGCACCATGCCACAAGTAACAGCCTCTCCTTATGCAATGACAGGACAGTTAGTTTTCTATTCTTTCATTGATATAGCAGAAACTTGGAGGTCAAGCAAGCTCATACTCTTACATGCAGGGTCCCTAATCTAGAGCCTACCTTGCAAAGTAACCTATTGCTGCTTGCATCTGACTAACAAAGATTGAGGCATATGCAGTATACTGACACACTCACAATCTCTTGTAGACAATAATATGGAGAATTTAAGTAAGCGTCTCAACATATAAAGCATTTGAAATGGTAAATTTTATATAGTGCAAATATATCACAATATGATACATGTTCATTTAAAAATATACCTGTTTTTAATCTATTGTCTAAAGCAGTGGTTCTCAACCTTTCTAATGCCGCGACCCTTTAATGCAGTTCCTCGTGTTGTGGTGACCCCCAACCCTAAGTCTAGCACCAATTCTCCCAACACAGCTTGAAGCTAATTGGTGGGAAGGTCAGAGAGACACCCCCCACTGTAAATGACTAATTGGTCGGATTGTAAAAATATGTTCCAAGGCGCCAGAATAGAAGCTTTAGTTCCTAACACCATGGGAAGTTTGTCTTTTCCCATGGTCTTTGGCAACCCCTGTGAAACGGTCATTCGACCCCCAATGGGGTCCCGACCCCCAGGTTGTGAACCACTGGTCTAAAGCCTTGATTTATCTAATTCTACTATGTAGCAATCTTAATTCTACCCATACCCTTGCCCTCATCCCCATGTATATATATGCATACATGTGCACACATGCAAACATATCAATGAGAAGACTCTTATCCCCTTCTTCAAAGAAAAGCAAATCTATTTTGCTGGCTCATTTCTGACTACTGAATACTTGGCTTCTAAATGTCCCTGTGCTTCAACCACCCATTCCCTTTCTTACATGGAGAAAGCTTGAAAAAAATGCTTTGTTGAAGTACAGTGATACCTCATCTTACAAACGCCTCATCACACAAACTTTTCGAGATACAAACCTGGGGTTTAAGGTTTTTTTGCCTCTTCTTACAAACTATTTTCACCTTACAAACCCACCGCCGCCGCTAGGATGCTCCGCCTCCGGACTTCCGTTGCCAGCGAAGCACCCGTTTTTGCACTGCTGGGATTCCCCTGAGGCTCCCCTCCATGGAAAACCCCACCTCCGGACTTCCATGTTTTTGTGATGCTGCAGGGGAGTCCCAGCAGCGCAAAAACAGCCGCTTCGCTGCCAACGGAAGTCCAGAGGTGGGGTTTCCCAGCGAGGGGAGCCTCAGGGGAATCCCAGCAGTGCAAAAACACAGAGGTCCGGAGGTGGGGTTTCCCAAGGAGGGGAGCCTCAGGGCAATCCCAGCAGCGCAAAAATGGGCACTTCGGCTGGCAAAAGGGGTGAATTTTAGACTTGCATGCATTAATCGCTTTTCCATTGATTTCTATGGGAACCATTGTTTCATCTTACAAACTTTTCACCTTAAGAACCTTGTCCCGGAACCAATTAACTTTGTAAGACAAGGTATCACTATATTTAGGAAGTGTTACTTATAGTGTCACTTCTCTATTTTTTCTATGATGGTACAACTAATAACAAATTGCCCTGAGTGTGATTATCAATTATCAATTTACAGTAGTATATTTAAGGATCCAAAGAATTCAGAATTGGAATAGGATAGACTTTCAGTGAACCCAATTAAACCTGGTAATACATTCAAGTTGAGGTTGCAAATTAAGTGAGGGGAAAAAATCCTCCATGTAAATTTACAGTCATAAATGAGGGGATTCTATTGAATTTGGTAAAGTCTGCTTTACGGTAATGGGGTGAAAGTTGTAGCTGTGTTTGGTCTTTACAAGAGACTTACGGAAGGGGTTGTATGCACGTGAGGAATGCTACATGGACTTCAAAAGGAAACTGCTGACACAGCAGCAGACTGCAAAGCGTAAGTGGGAAGATGATGGGATGCCACTGTTGCTCACTAAAGTCAATAATCCGAAAAAAAAGCTATGAGGAAGAAGCTTTCCTACCACCCATGTCTGGATATTTATAACTAGTACCAACATTATTACTTTAATTTCAACATTTCTCTGACTGTACTACTGTTGTACAGGCGCCAAAGGTTTAATATCATCACTGAAAACTTGACCCTTCAAAAAGTGTATACCATCATTCCTTTTTTAACAAACCGGGCTCAGGAGGCAAAGAGGTAACTAAAGCAATATACTGCATTTATCGGAATATAAGATGCAGCCTTTTTCCTGCCCAAGAGGCTGAAAATTGGGTGTGTCTTATACTCTGAATTTAGGTTTTTCAAAGCTTTTTTTTTCAATGCAAATGAGGCGGTAACAATTTTTTCTCTTACTAACTTGCAAGCTTTTTAAAATTGCTAATTGCTCCAAATAATGTTTTTTCCAGGCCTAAGTCTTTGCAGGCTTTTTAAAATTGATACTTGCTCCGAATAAGGTGTTTTTAAACCATAACCAGGGGATAAAATGATGTGCTGAAGCTGACCAGACTAAGGATGCTAAGGATGCTGATAGGCAGATTTCTTTCCTTATTTTCCTTCCCCAAAACTAAGATGCATCTTATATTCCGGTGTATTTTATACCCTGAAAAATACAGTATATATGAATGGCTGAATTCTATTTAAAAAGGGGGGGGGTTTAAAAAAATAATCACAAGAAATATCTGGGCTCTTTTCAAAGGATGGTTATTAAGTAGGTTTACTTTATTTATCTTTTGTTTTGCTTTGTTTCTCAGACTGAGTATGGTATAAAACATAATTGTTATAGTTTAGTAGAATGCCAATATGGCTGAATACAGGGTAACAGCTCCACAGCTGAAAGGGGAGTAAAACTGCACACTCCAAGGAAATATATTTTGACTTTTTATAATATTTATATATTTATATATATATATACACACAAAACACACACATACCTGCACACATTCTCTCACCCAATTTTAAAAAAATAGCAAAGCATAACGAAAACAACATAGTGGCATTAAGAGCAAGTGGTGTGCATTCGTATAGTCATCGGTGAATAGCTGACTCCTGGAGCAGGAAATGGATTCTTCCAGCATGCCTGAAAGGACTGGAAGCTGGGAGGACTTAAAAACAAACGGCAGGGGGAGAATTCTAAGATACTGCTAATTCCCCTTTTTCAGAAGCTGGGTTGCCTCTACCAAAGCGACCCGACTTTACCAGTCATCTCCCAGCACTGTCATCAGCCAGCCAGTGGTTAGACTGATGCTCTTCCGCCTCTGGTAAGAACACAAGGGATTAAAACGCCTTCTTCCATTTATAAAAGTGCATCTAAAACACTCTAAATTAATACTGTCAAAACTGAGAAGAGGCGAAGAGTCTGTGGCAAGGCTGGAGCATCAGCTGCATTATTCTCTGTCTCTCTGACAGAAAGTGGCCTTGAATTCATGGACTGGGTGCAAAAGAGGGGAGGGGAAAGTGCCTACGGGGTGCAGGACCTTTTTGTCTATTCTCTGCAACTAACTAACTGTGTGCTTATTTATAGCAAATGTTAGCCTTGTACTCTCCAAAGCCGAATACTGACACGTTCATTTCCATGTAGGTAGTCTCTTGCAATGGTTCTTCGAGCCCACCTCTTGGGCGTTGGGCTGATCCACCCTCAAAGGGTAATTTTGCTGTTTCTGTTGCTCCAGCAGCCCCTCCTGTTGGTCCTGGGAAGAGTCAAGCTGGAGCGGTTTCTCAGTTTCACTTGCCCGTCGAGGGAGTTTTTCTTCCGCAGGACAAAGTCAAAGTTCACCTGGCTGTTCATGGCATAAAAGACGTTTGCGCTATCTGGGATGACCAGTTCTGGAAAAAGCAGAAAAAGAATTGTGACAAATGGTGGACATAGAAACATAGAAGACTGACGGCAGAAAAAGACCTCATGGTCCATCTAGTCTGCCCTTATACTATTTCCTGTATTTTATCTTACAATGGATATATGTTTATCCCAGGCATGTTTAATTTCAGTTACTGTGGATTTACCAACCACGTCTGCTGGAAGTTTGTTCCAAGGATCTACTACTCTTTCAGTCAAATAATATTTTCTCACGTTGCTTTTGATTTTCCCCCCAACTAACTTCAGATTGTGTCCCCTTGTTCTTGTGTTCACTTTCCTATTAAAAACACTTTCCTCCTGGACCTTATTTAACCCTTTAACATATTTAAATGTTTCGATCATGTCCCCCCTTTTCCTTCTGTCCTCCAGACTATACAGATTGAGTTCATTAAGTCTTTCCTGATACGTTTTATGCTTAAGACCTTCCACCATTCTTGTAGCCCGTCTTTGGACCCATTCAATTTTGTCAATATCTTTTTGTAGGTGAGGTCTCCAGAACTGAACACAGTATTCCAAATGTGGTCTCACCAGCGCTCTATATAAGGGAATCACAGTCTCCCTCTTCCTGCTTGTTATACCTCTAGCTATGCAGCCAAGCATCCTACTTGCTTTTCCTACTGCCCGACCACACTGCTCACCCGTTTTGACAGTCTCCTTCTACCTCATTCATTCATTCATTCATTCATTCATTCATTCATTCATTCGTGACATTTATATGCCACCCAATTCCAACAGCATTCTGGGCGGCTCACAATAATCACAATAATTAAAAACAATATAAAATGTATTAACAGTAAAACAGCAAGAACAGTATAAAATACATTACTGACCCTTAAAGAAAACCATGCATACTATCAATCATTCATATTCCTAGATCTGCCAGAAGAGCCAGGTCTTAACGGCTTTCTGAAAGACCGGTAGGGTGGGGATAATACGGAACTCTGCAGGCAGTTAATTCCAAAGGGTCGGAGCTGCCACAGATAAGGCCCTTCCCTGTGGCCCCACCAGCCAACATTGTTTGGCGGATAGGACTTGGAGAAGGCCAGTTCTGTGGACCCTTATTGGTTGCTGAGAGGTATGAGACAGAAGGCGGTCCCGTAATTCCTATTCTTGTCAGCATGATAGTTTGGGCAACCGTTAAGGGTGCAGCTCCTCAGAGGTGGTTTCCTTCTTCTTTGAAGGATGGAAAACCAATAGAACTGTCCAAACCTTTCTACCAGACCATGCTCCAAAACATGCAAACTAGCAAAGCATCCCATCCCACCTATCTTTCAAGCATTGAAACAGCTACGTATTCTGAAAGTTTGGCATACTGTAGCTGTTGTGTGGGCTTCCTTCATCTCCAGAAGAAGGTCCACCTGAGCCATACTTCTTTTATACTCAGTCCTTCGATACAGCTCGCCCACCCACTTCTGTGCATGCGCAGAAATATTGAATGTATAGCAGTGCTGGAAGGCTCTGCCCACCTGCCCGTGATGCTTCTATGTATGTGCAGAAGTGTCGTGTGCATGAACTAGTTGTTCTAGAACCCACTACTGAATACCATCCCTGCCGTACTATCCTCATTATCTGTACTTATTTCCTTCATTTATGTTTATAACTATACCTGCTATCTTGTACACGTTTGACAAATAAATAAATAAATAAATAAATAAATAAATAAATAATGACTTAGAAGATGAAAAAAATATTATGCACTTAACAGCCACTGATATGAGTTTTCTGAAAAGAGATTCATGAAGAATAACAACTTTGGTGAAGACAGTGTAAAGGAAGGAGGATATGCAATGATGCAGAAATCACATATACCACTGTGTGATGGGATGAATCAAAGATTTGTGCTATCTCTTTTGTTGAATGACTTTGGCATATTGCCAGGAGCTGCCCTGAAGGCATTGCTACCATAGCCATTCCATTTTGATCTGCATCCACGCAATGCATACTTTGTGTTTTTTCAGTCATTTTAGCTGCATTCAACAAAAGTGACCCAATGGCAGGGTTCCCTTGTTAAACTAAGCCATGATTTGTTTAACTATGATTTATTGACTAAATTGGCTGGGATACACTCAGCTAAGCCATAAAGCATGATTGACTGAATATGACTGCAAATCAGCACGTGCTGGCACCTTTTTCACATAATTTCCGAGGTTTGAATAAACCTACTGTTCTGATGAATTAAAAAGAAAAGTGGGGATTGAGAAAAGCCACCTAGGCCAAGTAGGAAATAATGACTCTAATTAGCATTACTAATAAGCCAAAATTTACAGGGGTGCATGGAAGCAAAAGCTAAGGGAACAGCGGGAAGCAAAGCAACACAGCTCCAAAGATTTCCTTTCCTTTTCAAAGAGATAGTCATGGAAATGTAGAAGGTCTGAGAAGAGGAGATAATTATCACATCATAATTATCAAAGGCAAAATGAAACACAATTTACATAGGATATTACCTTGATTTCTCTCAAATTTTGTATAAACCAAAGCCCCCCCCCCCTTGAACCACAGTGAAGTGCACCAACTGTTACTAATTAAAATACAGTGCACACCATGATTATGAATTGGGGATGGCAATTGACTGCAGTTCTCATATTAGCTTGGTCTCTCAAGTTACACTTCATTTCACGGAGCTCAAGAATGCTGATAAAGCCCTTCGTTATTTTAATATGGACACCTGGTTCATTTCAAATGATAAAGTTAAAGTGATGTTTTTAAAAAAAACAAAACAAAACAAAACTGTTACACGGTTGCAAGAAAAACTGGTGCACAATTTCCAGCAAAAAGGCTCAGATATTCTTCAATGTTGGCCCAAAGTTGCTGCCGAACTAGTGGAGATAGAAGGGGTGGTTTGTGACTGCAGCAATCATGTAAACCTAAACCCTTGTAGGAAACTGTCTGCTAAGCCATTTGTCACAATGATGCCCATGGGACAGACTGTCATTCTTGATTGAGAATGAATGTTGAAGAAAGCTGGATACTCCAAAGATAACTGAAAGAATGAAAAATGTGATTCTTAACAACCCTACCAGGTGGTCCCCCTGTACAGTGTCCAGTATGATATTACTGAGTCCCAACACTGAACTCTCTCTCTCTCTCTCTCTCTCTCTCTCTCTCTCTCTCTCTCTCTCTCTCTCTCTCTCTCATCCTCCCTCCCGCCCTCTCTCCGTCCGTCCATCCATCCATCCATCCATCCATCCATCCATCCATCCATCCATCCATCTATTGTCTCAATATGTATCACATTAGTATCTTGGGGAAGTGCTATAACAGTATCACAGACATACTGTTCCTTTCCAAGGATATTTAGTAAATTTCTGCTCTCTTTTATTTTATTCAATCTGCTGAAGCTTAAATTTCCTAATAAAATATAAAAGCAAGTTTGTAAAATTGCAAATTATGGAGGGTTCCAAGATGGAGGGGACTAAGAGTTTTTAATACAGGTAGTCCTTAACCTACAACTCATTTAGTGATTGTTTAAAGTTACCACAGCACTGAAAAAAGTGACTTATGACCATTGTTCACATTTACGACTGTTGCAGTGTTCCCATGGTCATGGGATCAACATTCAGATACATGGCAACTACTTCGTATTTATGATGGTTGCAATGTCCTGGGGTCATGTGATCCCCCTTGGAAACCTTCTGACAAGCAAAGTCAGTGGGGAAGCTGCTTCACTTAACCACGATGTTCCTAACTTAAGAACTGCTGTGATGTACTTAACACATGTGGCAAGAAAGCTCATAAAACAGGGCAAAACTCACTCAAACGTCTCACTTAGCAACCTAAATTGTGGGCTCAATTGTGGTCATAAATCGAGGACTACTTGGGTAGTCATTCTGCAGGTGCCCTCGGTCTCACTCTGCATTTTTAAAAAATGCAACTTTCCCCCACACCTGCCTGTTTCTTTTAACTTCAGCTCCGATAGAATGGATTAATTTCAGATAGACATGCAAATTAAAACACCCAGGAGATGTGTCTTGAGCCCTCTGCCTTCAGGGGAAAAAAATAACCAGTTTCCTAAGCAGCAAACAAAAGTCTTGTTTTTCTTACCTTTGTCCTCAGAAATGACCTGAACGAGTTGATAAACCTCAGCAGGATCCGATTCCAGGTTGTGTTTCAACATCGCTCGCTGGATGACAGCAGGAGTCTTGTCTTGGCTAGTTAACTGGAAAGAAAGAACAAATTGCAATGAGGCCTTCCTCTTCCCCACATTCTGGATTCCAGGCAGGCTTTATGTTTTGATTGCCTAAGTCTTAGTGCCCCAAGCTGTCTTTTTTGGGGTGGGGGAGAAATATCAGTTGAATGGACTGGTCAAATAAGAATGCTACATAAACAGTTGGCTGAGAGAAACAGTTATTTTTGCAGCTGAGGTTATTTGTTAAAGGGTTCTTTTTCTCTCCCTTGAGTTAGCATTTACAGTAGAGTACAATCTTAACACTGCTGTCAGTTACATGTGTGAGTGAGAGGAACCAAAGTAGCTGTGGAAAAACTAAGCCATTTTATGGCTCCCTGTTAGAGCTCTTTAATTTAACATCACGCTTATTATTATTTGGACCTGATATTGAAGAGGAGAATAAGGGAAGACTTTCAGGATCTCCCAGAAGCATTACTTAGGGCTTTGAAGGCAGACAAAAGATGGAGGGAAGAAGTTTGCCTGGTCCTTGTTCTGGGAAAACAAAGAAGGAAAGAAAAGTACATCTAAAATCTGGGAAAAGCTTACCTTTGTTGTTCTGGGAGCAACAATTAACTCGCTTTAATTAAATGTTTGAATTATTTAGCTTATTTATGTACTGTTCTAGGGGTGTGAAGTACAGTACATTTAATCAATACGTGGCTTTGTAGCCTGAGAAATTTGTATTGATGCACCCAGGGCAAAGCTGTCTTTGATACACACTGGGGAAATCTCTTTCTTAAATTAGCTACAAACAGTTCAATTTTGGGGGAACTGTGTTGATTCAAACAGCTTGATTTTAAAAAATGCAATTATGTGTTATTTTCACTCCCCAAAAAGCCCCATCAGTACCTTCACTCAGTCAAAAAGAGAGATCCTGTCTTTGAGTTGTCTTGATATGCCTGCACCAGTAGTAAACTATTTGCACAAACCAGTGGAGATTGCAACAAAAAAGAGAAATACAAAAGGACTACCATGTATTGTTTGCACAATCATGAGTGATGACTCCATATTTTGATCAATAGCTCCTAATTTGAATGCTCTCATTATTGTTTAGAGAGATTTGATATTAAAAACAAATTCCCTAGAGACAAATATTTAAAAAGGAGAAATTCCAGCAGGTCTTACAGTATTGCATACAAATCTAATAAATAGATAGATAGATAGATAGATAGATAGATAGATAGATAGATAGATAGATAGATAGATAGATAGCGTTCTTGATTCAACATCAATTCCATGTAAGTCAAAATCTTATTTGAAAGAAGGCAGATCAGAAACTGTAAATCAATACAGCATACAAGAGTCCTTTGTCTTCCCATCTCCTTGTGTTAATTCAGTGCAAATTATTTCGAGGCATACACATAAATCTGCAGAATGGTGATTTAGATAGCTAGTACAATCATTTTGCAAGAAGTGGTGCAAAAATTGATGGTGCAGTAGTGGGAAATACTGTTTTTCTTTCGACTGATATGTTTCACCATTTTTGTCATATAATACATAGTTTATACACACAGCGATACATAAAACATAGAGAGATATGTAACTAATTGGTTGGACTAAATCACCTACAAATTCCCTTCCAACTCTGTTAATCTGTTAATATCCAATGAGATATGTTCTGTTCTTCAGATATGTTGAGATTATAATTCCCAGAATTCTCAGATAGTATAACTAATAAAGAGATCAGACTATAGAAAAAAAAACCCTAAATTAGTTATTTCTGGTTCTGTATTTCTCAGTGTCTGACTTTTGACTAGTAAATTCCATGTAGATTATCTAGAGTTGATTGGTTGGTTATTGGATTAGAAAACCCTAGTCTTACACAAATAATCTTTCCAACAAGTCTTACACAAAATATATTTTCTTTTTTAGGTACTTGCAATTGTGTGCTCAAGCAATGGACCAAAAAGGTAGAAAGTCTACCTTTTTAAATGCCCTACAATTTGCTCTGAAGAGCCTTGGAAGAAATGCATGTTTAAAAAAAGCAAAGTTATTCAGCATGTCAGAAATTGTTACAGTGATAGGTAGAAGAGCTTTAGGATTTTTGACAGGAGCTCTCTGCGGGAGGATAATAGGAAGTGAATTTGTAAACTTTTGCATGAATGATTTGGGATTTGAGTTCATCTGTCAAATTGTGGTATCTCAGTGATACAGCCCCTTATAAATAACCACAGTTCTCATGACATACCATAATGCTCTTATACATGTTGCCATTATTGTCTTCAACACTGATACGGATGATACAGGTGTCTTCGTTCTGTTGGTTGTAAACAGGAGAGGAGACTGTTGAGGTAATGGAGGTGACAGAGATGGAGCGTTTGTGGATTCTGGGATTGTTGACCAGTGAAGGAGGAGATGCAAGGACATTAGTGAAGGATGATACTCCTGATGAAGAGGTGTCCATGGAGTGGATGGAGGAACAAGAGGAGGAAGACTCTGTGAGCTAAGGAGTAAAGTCATGAAAGACAAATAAAAATATTTATTTGATTTACAGTAGTTTCTAATCTGAGGATTTTTTTAAAAAAAAAGAAAGGAAAATTTTAAAAAACACCACTAAAACTGGTAGCTAAACTTTAGGGTTATCTTAACAGCATCACCTGAAGATAAAAAGGTTCTAATATTACAACTTTGCCTCCACTATACACTGTTATCCTGCCAATCCTTTATAGATGTAATTAGAATTTTTAGCTTTTGGGGATATAGCAATCTGATACACATATATTTAAAGTAAGTTCAATTCAATTCAATTCAATTTATTATATTTGTATGCCGCCCCTCTCTGAAGACTCGGGGCGGATCACAACAATAATAAAAACAGTATAATAATGGAACAAATCTAATAATAAAATTATATTAAAAAACCCCAACAATTTAAAAACCATACAACACATACATACCAAACATAAAATATAGGAAAGCCTGGGGGAGATGTCTTAATTCCCCCATGCCTGGCAATATAGGTGGGTCTTGAGTAACTTGCAAAAGACAAGGAGGGTGGGGGCCATTCTAATCTCTGGGGGGAGTTGATTCCAGAGGGCCGGGGCCGCCACAGAGAAGGCTCTTCCCCTGGGGCCCACCAAATGACATTGTTTGGTCCACGGGATCCAGAGAAGGCCAACTCTGTGGGACCTTATCGGCCGCTGGGATTCGTGCGGTAGAAGGCAGTTCCGGAGGTATTCTGGTCCAATGCCATGAAGGGCTTTAAAGGTCATTACCAACACTTTGAATTGTGACCACTGAAGGAACTCATATTGAATTGCACCACTGGCAGAATTGAACAATAATCCAAGTTAAGACAATGTTCTTTTGAGCTTTTTATTTCTTTGCGTACTAGTATTAAATGCTCTGAGGTAGTATTTACAGTAGTACCTCTACTTAAGAATGCCTCTACTTAATTTCTCGTGCTGGGTGCATGAGAGGCGCATGCTCCTCCTCGCTGCCTCAGAGTCCCTCTTTTTCTTTTTTAAGCCTTAAAGTTTTGGATTTTTTTGATTCCCCTCCCCTTCTTCCTTCGGTAACTACTGTCCTCCTCCTCTTCTTCCTCTTCCTCCTCCTCTTCTTCCTCTTCCTCCTCCCACCCAAATTCCGAACTTTTATTTCTTTCCTAATGGGTTTACACGCATTATTTGCTTTTACGTTGATTCCTATGGGAAAAAATACTTCTACTTTAGAATGTTTCTACTTAAGAACCTGATCATGGAACGAATTAAGTTCTTAAGTAGATACCACTATATACCATAAGATGCCTTAAAAGCAAATTGTATTTCCTGAATTTAGAACTGACCAGCAGATGGCAGAATCTACACCTTTTTTGTTAGCTGATGCTACAGTTACAGCTGTAGCTATAATCTCAGAAATTTTTTCCTTTTGAAAATTTTTTAAAACGGAAGTTTTGTCTCCTGTAGAGTGTGTAGTGGGAGGGGGGTTTATAAAGTTTTTAGGGGTTATATTCAACACAGAAATATTACGGTACTTTTCTTTCAATATATATAAATCTCAAAGTGTTGAACTATGGAGTCCTTGATGCTTTCTAGGCTTAGTTGTTTGTTGGTAGACATGAATCAACCATCAATAGACATGGACAGATAAATTATATTTGCACAGCATTCAAAAGGGACAATAAAAAAGCTAAGAAGGAAACAAAAAGACTAGGACACATCCTCTCCAGCAATCAGCACCAAGATAAACAAGGATTAACACCTGACAAACAATCTAGCAGAAAACAATGCCCTACTCAAGGAACTACCAAGGAGAAAACCACACATTCCTACAAATACTGGCTGGACTAGCTACTATATATAAACAGGCAGGAAACCCCCATACTCACTAATAAGTATGATGTTATCTAATTGATAAGAAACAAACAACCAAGCTGTAAGAGCACCAAGGACTCCTTTGTTGTTCTTGTCTCAGGAAACTGATAATGTGATCCAGGGTTGCAGAAACCTTTGACCCACTATATCATTACTAAAATACACTCCTAACTATGAGAGATGCTGTGCATTACAATTCAGCAATATCTGGAGGTTCACAGATTGCTCACTTTGATCCTATAGAGATGAGATGGATGGAGACAACATGATTTCAATTTCATATTGAGGGTAAACTGGGCCCCTATAAATCAGTTGATAAAGTCATTGAGCACTTTCATTGTACCAGAATCTGGCTGCAAAAAGTATCACCACCGCAGCAAATGAAAATCCTCCAACAAGGCTGTCAACCCATTGGGTGTGATTACTAGTGCAATGGGGGATACTCCATTCACTTCCCATGAGATCTGAATCCCCTTCTCATAATGCCCAAGAGTTAAAAATTGGAAATCGGTTTCAGAGGAATATCCCATGTTTACACCAGGAAGAAAGTTGGGTAGAAAAGTTTATGCATCACAGCAAGTGTTTTGAGGTAGACTCTAAACCATGATTTTTCAAACTGGAATATGTACGCCCCTCTTCTTGGGGAGAGACAGACAGAGTCCAGGGAATGTGTGAAGAAGTTTTTAGTTGTATGTTATTATAATAAAGCCACCTTTCCCACAGTTTCATTATATTGGTTTCATACTGGCCTTTATATTTTTAAAGGAACTGTCTCCACTGAGATTACACTTAAGAGAATGGCAAATATTTTAAGATCTCTGCTCCAATCCCAATATCTCCTCCTGAAAATAAAGAGTTGCCTTTCTGGCTCATACTTTCTTTTGGGCGTCATCAGGGGTATCCGTAGGAGTGATGCAGATGTCCTCCGATTCATAATGGTTTGACTCGCAGGATGATACGCTGACCGAATCCATGCTTTCCCCGGAGCTCCCGCTCGGTACGGACTTGGGCTGCTCTTTGGTAGGTGTGCTATTAGCAATCACATCAGATCCCAGAAATAAGCTGTCTCAACACAACAAATGAAAGAGGGCAAAGTGTTGGTGAAGAGTAGAGGCAATGCACAGAAAGCAAGACAGCCTGCAATGTGCACAAGCCTACAATCCCTTGTAACCACATTCTTGCTAATTTCAGAGGAGACAGGCAAGAGGTATGAAACTCAGAGAAGTGATGTGAATTGAAGGTGGGTATCCAATCACTCAACTTATTGCATATCCAGGAAATATACTCTTTGCCTGAGGCTTATCAAAGTGCTAGGCAACCCACTTCTTTTATTTATAATTCCCAGCAGGTAGAAAATGTTGGGAGTTTTACTGTGCTTTTCAAAGAAAGTGGGAGTCTTGATCTGATCATAAAGAATGCATGCCTATTCTGTATTCTTGAGAAAATAAAAAAGCAAGCGAGTGAGTATTTAATTTTGTTCAGGGGAGTCAATATATTATTGCAGCCCTAGTTGATGAAAACTATATCAATTTTCTTAGGAATGATGAATAAACATGGGCGGTGGTTGCAGTTGAAGCTTTTTCCACGTTTATTTATATATGTATACAGTATTTATATACCAAATTTATATATAGTAATTCATTAAAACCACATACAGTGGTACCTCGAGATACGAGTTTAATTCGTTCCGGACCTGGGCTCTTAAGTCGAGCAGCTCTTATCTCGAACGACTTTTCCCCATAGGAATTAATGTAAATAATTTTAATTGGTTCCAGCCCTCAAAAAACTCACAAAGTTAGTCTAAATTATGCAGAAAGACATGTTTTTAATGAAGAAATGTACATGTACATATAAATGAATAATGAAGTTTCTTTCACTTAACTTGTAAACTTTCTTAAACTTTTAAATTTACATATGTTCAACTTCTCTGCCACCCAATCCTGTAGGACAGAGGTCCCCAACCCTTTTTGCACCAGGGACCGGCTTTAAGCGATCAAGAGAGGAATGGGTGAATGAATGGACGGAGGGTGGGAAGGAAGGAAGGAAAGAGGGAAGGGACAGGAACAGAGGAAGGAAGCAAGGAAACTTATGAAAGGGGAGAGTAAGAGAGGAATGAGTGAAGGGAGGGAGGGAGGGAAGAAGGTGGGAAGGAGAAAGAAAAGAAGAAATAGAGGAAGGGAAGGTAAAAGAGAGAAAGAAAAAGAGCAAGAAAGAAAGCTGCAAGCACCCCCCCGAGCCCCCCAGGCCGGCTGCAACCTTTTAAAACACGCGCGCCGCTTCGCAGCTGTCTCCTGAAGCCGAACGCGGAAGTTAGCGTTTGGCTTCAGGAGACAGCTCCTTGGCGCTTGTATCTCGAATTTGGGCTTGTAAGTAGAACAAAAATATCTCTCCCCTCCCAGCTCTTATCTCGAGTTGCTCTTAAGTAGAGCAGCTCTTATGTCGGGGTTCCACTGTATACTCTATCAATTTTCTAATATAGATTATCTTTATTATTCTAAATAGCATTGAGGCTCTTGTCAGTTATTCTTCATTTGCAATATTTTGATCTAAATTCCCGTAAGGAAGATTGCAATGGCAGATTGTTTATTGTTAATATAGGATGGGTTGGGAATAGGGAAAAAAAGCATTTTGCTTCAACATTTAACCATGACAGTGAAGTGAGATTGGGATATATTCCTTTAAATAAAATCATTTAAAGAGGAAGGGAGGGAGATAGAAACAATATTTATTTAGTTTTTCAAGCTTTACTGCAGGAGAGGGAGACTCTAATAGAGTACTTGATTATTCACACTCATTTTTCTTTGTTTATATCTGTGAAAAACAGTTTATTTCAGTTAATGGCTCTTAAAGTTATACTATTAATTCCCTGGGATATGGAAGAATGAAGCTGATTAGAACAGCATAATTTGCAAATGAATTTCAAATGGGTAAATACTATAAGCCCCCCTGAGGCTTAGAGAGATATCTTATATTTTAAATGGGATGAATTGTTTGTTTATTTACTTGGTTGTTTGTTTGTTTACCTGCCTCTAAAACAAGGGAGGAAGCTTTTGAAATGTCTATGCTTCCAAATCCCTTTCCTTTCAGCAAGGATCTGCAGGGAATTCATTTGCACAGATATAAGTGTGGTTTTGCACATGGCTTCAGTGTTTTCCCTGAACCAGAAGAGCAGATGTTGTCTCCCGAGAACAACCCTCAGTTCTTCAGGCTCCCAACCTCCACTCCCCATTCAAACTCACAGGCTCAGTCGCTTCACCATGCTCTTCCGCGGTTTGGGGGATGTGGTGGTTGTGTCGATGGCTGCTTCAACTTCACAGGAAAGAACATAGCTGGAAGATTAGAGATCACCTTCGAATTAGAACAGCATAAAATACTGCTATCATAAAATTAAATCACTGAATTAAATCCAAAGCAAGGTATTTTGGTTGTTTTTTTTGTTTGTTTGTTTTACTTTGGAACATGTTTTTATATCTAACGTAGACATTACTGCAAATTAAGTAGCTATGTTACTATGAGTTATTCCAGTTTTTCTCAACCCCGGTAGTTTGTTCAACTCCTAGAATTCCCTAGCAAACATGTATCAAAATTGCCAAGACTGAGAAACACTGTTATTCAAAAAGTTTTAAATATAACTGCAGGTTGTTTTTTTTTTACTCCTTTCAAAGATATATTTTGTGTTATATAGAAACTAAGATACTTCTTGGGTTTATTTTTCTTCCTCAACTTGGGTCTTCCTCAGACCCAAAATGGATGCTTTTCAAGGTACGTACAATATATTCTCCATTCTAATATAATATATTCCAACTCGATGCGCAGGTGATATTCTGAGCACCAGAACTGAGTGGAAATAAATAAATGTTCAAGTAAAATGGCCTTATATTCTAAACATGCACTAAGAAGAGAGGAAAACCAACAGTGCATCGAAGCATAGACATGTACACAGAAGGATTTTCTGTAATGAGTTAGATCTGTAAATAAAATCCATAAAATGCAATTGTTACTCTGCATACTGAAATCTAATTTTTTGGGCTCACAATTAAAATTCAACCATGGCAACATCAGGGAAAGAGAGAGAAAAACAAGCTCTGCACCTGTTTAGTGAAACTCAAAATGTCACGGGGAAAAGGAAGTTGATATAAAAAGACAAGTTCATGTGTTATATATAGCTGCATATTGCTGTAAATGCTGGCTGGCTATTTTTAGAGAAGCCAAAAGTCAGAATTGATTAACAGATACTACTTTGATCGATCATTTCGGCTTTAACAAAAGAATGTGGAAGAGTCTGGAAGGCTTAAAATAAACCTCGAGCTCAGCCTTTCTCAGCTAGGGTTCTGGGTGAGATCATGATTTGAAAATAAAAACAGTGTTTTTAAAAATTTTATGCACTATGCAATATTAGCACTCGTGGGAATCTTTATGTGCTATGCGTCAATTTTTGGTCAACCACTTTGCTGTTGTGGTAGATATTGTAAAATATGGGGTGGGTAGACTAAATGTTCGTTATCTTGTGACATATTTGCATTTTTTGCACACAAAAAAAAGGCTGTCAAAATAATTATTTTTATGTAAAGATTCTCCCAACTTAAAAATTATTTCAATGGCTCCTCTGAGATAAAAAGATCAAGATAGACTTCTTTAGGTAGTGAAATTATCAGATCTTGGATGAGAGGAAAGGAAAAAGATAAAGTTAAGAACATCGTCTTATAGGGTACAAAGAATACCATCTTGCACGTAATTGGTTTCCTGATTCCTGAAGCACTGTTTCTAGTTGTTAGGATTCTGTCCATAACTATTGGGTTGGCAATATATTGGCTGCAGGTGTTGCAGATTGCCACAACAGGCAGATAGAGTTTATAGCTGTCACCCTCTCTGGTTCTCATTGTCTAAGCTATTCATTGTTAATGGCTACTCACTGTTAGGTTAGCTCTGCAATCTCTCTGTATTGTAGTTATATATATCAGCTAAAATGTGTTTAGTCTTGATATTTTTGTTTGCTGATTATCACAAGGACAACTGCCAAGAAAGACTATGTATTTGGTAATATTTGGATTGTTATTCTGATTTATTATGTGTATGACTTTAAACTGTTTATAGGAATATGTTATTTCTCAAAGTAAACTTTAATTCAAATTAGTTTATCTGTGTGTGGCTGAGTTGTTATTCACAACTAATCTCAATCTAAATGTTTCTGTGTGTGCACAACTTTGGTAAACAAAATTACTCTGTTCATACATTAACACTAATATGTTTGAATATTGAATTCACAATAACAAATTGCTACAAGGCTCCCAGGTAGCTTCACCCAAATTAGAATTAGCCTCTCTAGGACTGTCCCAAAGGTGCTTTTTTTCAAGACGCAACTGGACTTTCTGGTTTATCTTTGAAGACACTTTGCTTTTATCCAAGAAGCTTCTTCAGTTTCTTGGATGAGAAGTGAGAGACATCTTCAAAGAAAAACCAGAAAGTCCAGTTGCATCTTGAAAAAAAGCACCTTTAGGACAATCATGACCTGATGACTGAGAATCTCCATAGACCTCTCTAGGACTGCTTAATGTTATGAAGAGCTCTATATTTCTCCAGGGCTGGTCCTCCCCAAAAAATCCAGGTGGCAGCCCTAAACAAGTGATCAAAGCTTTGCCTTGTGTGTGTGTGTGTGTGCATATTAGTATATTTGTGTGTTCAGGATCATACTTATCCCTCTCTGTGAAAGCAGCATGTGCGTTTCTTGTATATACAGTGTTCCCTCACTTTTCGTGGGGGATGCGTTCCAAGACCACCCGTGAAAGTCAAATTTCCGCGAATTACAGATGCGGAAGTAAATACACTATTTTTGACTATGAACAGTATCCCAAGCCTTCCCTTATCACTTTAAACCCCTAAATTGCAATTTTCCATTCCCTTAGCAACCATTCAGATTATTACTCACCATGTTTATTTATTAAAGTTTATTAAAAAAAATATTTATTAAAGGCAGACGAAAGTTTGGTGATGACATATGACATCATCGGGTGGGAAAAAACATGGTATAGGGAAAAAACTCGCGAAGTATTTTTTAATATTTTTTAAAAACCGTGGTATAGACTTTTTGTGAAGTTTGAACCCGCGAAAATCGAGGGAACACTGTATTTCAAAACTTATTCAATGTCTTGTGCATTCCACAATAATTTTAAAATACAGTTGTGTTCTTTTACCTCAGGTGATAGGAGAGATAAGGAAAGAGCTGAATTATGCAAAAAAAAAAAATCTGCCTGTTACAAATCAAAATTTTATCTTACCTTTCCTCCTCTGTCAATTGTCGTTGTTTCTGGAACCACTGAATGAATTTTTTGTCTGACGTCATGCAGTAGCTATTACAGGAAGACTGTAGGAGTTTAATCTGAGCAATTACTTCAAATTCCTGAAAAAAAGATAGTGGAACAAGAGAGGCAATATGAATAAGGAAAAAGGAAGCCCAATATAGACTGTCTCACAATCAAGAGCAGCAGAAGGATGTGGGATAATTAGAGATGTTGAAGAACTCACGACAAATTCACTGGCAAGCATAACATAATTTAGTTCTGAATGGCAGTAAGAATCGATTCTTAATTTGATCAAAATTTTAAAATGCTAAGAAAACTAATATAAAATAAAGAAACAAAGAGGCAATGCCCTGCTGCAATTCAGAGAGGTTTCATAAGAACAAAAACATGTTCTGATTGTGAGACATTTTCCATTGACTACTAAAATCTCTAAAAATGTCTTGACCTTACAATGATCTTTTTTTTAAAAAAAATACAATAACTTGAATGCATGCAGCTGCCCCTAATGCTTTTATGATAAAATGTGTTTTTTCTAAAATCAGTATTTTAAATAAATGATATATCCTATATACATTGATTGAAAACATCTTTCCTCTGGCTATTATAATTATGGTAATGAAAATATGCAATTTCCAAGAGGCTATCTGTTCATCCTCATTTTTTTTTAAAAAAGAGTAATTTTTTTGTTTAGCAAGATTTGGATTTCTTGCTAAAGATTTTGTGATATTTTATTGAGAATGCGAAAGTTTTGGGAGATTTCAGGTAACATCACAATATTCTGGGGAAAAGCTATGCAGAATTTTACAAATTTTACAAAAAGTAGTCATGACATTCCTACATCTATGTTGAAGTGCTTAACATATATGTGGAGGCATATTGTACAGCCAATCAGATAAACTGGTCAAACTTTACTTGAGAGGAATTGCGTTTAATATTCCAATAGTTTATCTCTGCTGGGACTTGCTTTACAATTCTGGTTGAAAATGTTAAGCTCTGCAGTTACATTGCCTCCTGGTTTTCTCTAAAAATAATAAATAAATGCTCAGATTCTGTAGACCATTAAATTGTGACTGAATGGTGGAAATAAAATGCAAGCTTACCCGCCTCCTCTTCTCGAAATTTATTAGACCTCCCTGCAAAAAATAAAGAAATGGGTTGTAAAGTTACAAAATCTGCATTTTTAATGGAGATAATAAAATGGCTACAAAGGAATAAATTTTCCAAAAGGCCAAAGCTTTCAAGACTGGTTCCATGAAGATGTTTTTAAATCTCGCTCTGCAATCAATCATGGCCTCTCAGCCAAACTTCCTTCAATAATTTGAAAATATGTATATATTCCCCACATTTTACAATGATTTAAAAATGTACATGCCTATTAGCCTGAATCAACTGCTTTCTTTACAGCTGCAGGGTGTCCTTCCATTCCCACAGATGATTTGGGACTTTGCACAGACCAAATTTGTCTTGAAGACATTACTTAGCTTTGGGTTTGTAGTCTCTTATGTGGCACTATTTACACAAGTTATAAATGCATGTACTACATTTGTACATGTATTTCCCTATGAAAGAATCTAAGCAATGAGCATTCAGCAATCCTGCTGCAATCCTTTGGGGACTATCATAAAAACTGGATGCAGAACTTATTTGCATGGAGGATTCTAATAATGTAAACTCAGTTTTATAACTTTTAGCAATTGTTCCATTTCCTAATTAAAAGCCTGTGTTTGGTCTGTGCCAAGTGAGATGATGCTTTACAAATACATGCTGAAGGCAGAACTATTACAGTATGCATGACTGAGTGTTACAAACCTACCTCTACATAGTCCTGGAGAGCCGTATCAAGCATTGTCAAATCCGTTAAGAAAGTACCAAGGTAAGGAACAGTGCCTTGCATTACACCCTGAGCAGAATGAAAGCATAAAGAGATTAACCAACCTAGCTCTGATTCATTAAGTGCTTTTTGACTTTGTTCCCAGTTCAACTTTCTATGTGGTTCAGGGATCTTTAGTCCTCTATAGTCCAGGTATCTATACTAAGTAAGATCTATACTATCTTACATATATTTATTTCCTCATGATCTGTTCCATGTTGACATGGCCATCTGTGAAGGAGCAATTGGATTCTGGCCTAGCAGTGACTGCTTTTCTGGCTGGTTGAGCTAAGCTGTAAGAACCATTCATACATCAAATGTAATCCGACAGGAAATGAATGAAGCTATTTCAATAGAACACAATATTGTGGAATGGCCTCTCCTGAGAGATTTATTGAGGCCACTCACTATTTCATTAAGGAACTTTTATGTTTGTATTTCTCCTCCCTTTCTTTCTTTTCCCTTGTGCTTTACACCAGCATATTATTTCCTTTGTACAGTATGTTGTTTGCCGTTGTAAGTAATTTGCTTTGGGGAAATACTATAAAATAAAATGACTTGGCACTTGTAAAATTATGTCACCTTATTTTTACAGGGGAAGAAAAAGTGATGATCAATTTGGTTATGCATTATTGGAAGCAAAATAAAGTCTTCTTGCTCTATATTGGTTTTAGAATGTTTATAGAATACAAGAAGCAATTTTTGGGAAGTGAAAAACAATGCACAAATAATTTGATAAAATCATTAAAAACTTGCATTGTTAAATTTAAACAATGGAACCAGAAGGAAGAAGCAGCTGACTTTAGCTGCAATTTCAATCTCAAATTTTCTCCACACAAACTTGATTGTTGAAGTATCTAAGGCATTACTCAAACATAATGAACTATTATTCTATGATAAATTATAAGTCTAAGGAAGCCATATTAACTTAAGGAATTTTTCACTTTTGATTATATTTTTTTCATGAAGCTATGAAAAAAGTTAAGCGAATGAGTTCAAGACTTGGGTTCAATAGTGGTTCACATAGTGAGAAATTGGGATTTCCTAATTTCCTAATTTGAACTTCATTTAATTTGAACTTAAACATTTTGTTTGTATTTGAGTAAATCCTAAAGTAGTTATCTTTGCTATAGCTGTTTTTTGTACTTTTTTTTCCCAAAGAGAAGAATAAGGTCATCCTGGATTTCCCAAGGATCTCATGATAAAAATGTAAAAGAAAGAGTTACCATATCTTTTTGCAGTTGAAGCCGCCTCTGGGTTCTCTTCTGGTTCTCTTTTACACTGCTGTCCAAATTTGCAAATTTAGATGTTCCTTCCTGTGATGAAAATAAAAGGACAATGAATGGAAAAGGCCATAGAACAGGCTCACAAACATTTCCCATGATAACTGAATGCTATGTCCTTCTCTCAAAAGTTGAAAAGACATGTGACTCATCTTACAACCAAAGAGATAAATTAATAAAAAGGCTCACAGTTTCAAGAGTTTCCTGAAGGTGAGGAATATTTGCTCCAAAATACAAGTCAAACTAGACATTCAAAATATCTCTGAGCCAAGTCAAGTATTTGTTCACTTCCAGAATTAGGAACATCTGGATCACAACCTTTCTGCTTCTGGACAGTTGATATGTTTTTATTCTTAAACAGTTCAACCTATGTGTTACTAATAACATTTTCCGGAGCATTATATAATGCTCTGGGTTTTTTTTTTCTTATACGCTTACATTATGATATGACTAATATTTTTACTTTGCTGACTAACAAGGAGACAGTCAGGAAATGAAAATGTTTCTGTGTTCCAACAACTTAGACCTTGGGGATCACTTTACCAGAAACACTATGATTTCAGGCACCATATTTCACAATATGATCTGGAACTTTGAAACAGATTAAAATTAACTTACTGCCATGTTTTCACTTGTTTTTCTGTATAACTACAGAGGGGTGTGTCTTCTCAAATGCATGATGATAAAAAAACAAGTCAGTAATTTGTTCTTTCTTTTTAAAAAATGTCTTCTTATCTTGATTTTCTGTTTTATCTTTCCTTTTTTCTTCACTTTAACAAGAAAGATTTAAAAATGTCCTCACTTTTTGTGGGCTTCCTTTACATTGCTTTTTAACTTAATG
Organism: Erythrolamprus reginae; assembly: GCF_031021105.1. Classification (NCBI taxonomy): domain Eukaryota; kingdom Metazoa; phylum Chordata; class Lepidosauria; order Squamata; family Dipsadidae; genus Erythrolamprus; species Erythrolamprus reginae. Next base: position 100,438,190 of record NC_091952.1, on the reverse strand, counting down.
ATGTTGTCGTCCTCCTGAACATTTCCAATCAATTGTATACATTTAAATAATATCCAAACTTCCTTAGTTTAGCCTTAGATAGCCTTCTGACCCTCTATTACAAGACAATAAATCATTGTATTTTTAGAAATGGCATTTTCTAAAATTAAAAATGACTTTTCTGGACATTCAATGTTATTTTCTATAAATACTGTATGCAGATAGAACTTCATTGTCCTGTGATTACTGCTCCAAGTACTTCAATAATTTCTATATCTTGAAATCTCAGATACAACTCGGTACTAATTCATAGAAGATTTTATCAGCTCTATACTGAATGATCTACATCACAGGTAGATTAATATTGTCATGCAATGTCAGTTTGTAGATGATATTCAACTGTACATCTCCATCATGAGCTGAATAGAGGATACAAACAAGCATTTCTGTGCAGCTGTGGAGACCATCAAGATGTAGATGGGAAGAAATATGCATAGTTTTGACCCTAGAAAGTTGGAGTGATACTTTTTACAGAAACTTGCTAATTTTGGAATTTTAAACCTCTTTATGCTTTGCTAAAGTAATCAGGCCACATTTCCTGGAATCACAGTTCCACTGTGCCAGGTGAAGGCCATGACCATGGGGATCTGCTCAGCTTCGACTGGTACACCAATTGTAGCCTTATTTATCTGAGAGGTGCTGACATTTGTTATTCACACTGTTAACATCTCCTGTACATCTCCCATCTCCTGGACTATGTGTAGTAGTTCAATTTACATGGGACTATCTTTGAAAATCACTTGCTAACTTCAATTGGAACAAAACATTCAGTCATCAGTGAGACTCAATATTGCTAGTAACACAATTTCAGCAGGCGCAGTATTAGCAATTTAAACATTCTGAATATAATCAAAGATCCTGGGCATCTTCAAGATTATCCATCCCATGTGCATTTTACCCATACAGTATTGTCAGTGGCCACAGAGAATATCTGATGAAATCCCAACCATTCAAGAGAAACAAATGGAAGTGTCCAAAAGTGAACTTTCCTTGTAGGGTCTACATTCCTCTCAAGACAAGAATAAACACAACTCACATGGCCTTGCGGCCTCTTAAAAGGCTATTCCAGAAGGCCTTCAGGACTTCTCAATTTTTTATTTTTCCAACTCTTCATCTGTTTTAACATTTTCTTCCACATCAGGTTATAATTGAGCTTCACTATTTTATTTGGATTTTTAATAACCATACTCCCAAGTGTTTCATTTTTTTGCACCCTAATTTCAGTCCTGATACCTTTCTAATTTCAATTTGCTCCTTAGGACTTGTATTCAAACAAATTATCTCTGATTTTTCCATATTAACTGATAGTCCAGACTGTTGTAATATAATCATTATTTTTTTAATCATTTCAATTGAAGTCTCAGTTAATGCAATAGCATCATCTGCAAAAAGATTTAATTTTAATTCTAATTTACAAATTTGGTAACCTCTCCAACTTTTTTCCCTTCTTATCTTATTGGCTAGCACCTCTATTGCCATTGCAAATAACATTGGAGATAATGGGCAACCCTGTTTAGTGCCGTTTTGAATTTTAACTTTTTCCGTTCTATATCCATTAACTCTAATATAGGCTGTATTTTCTTTATATATACCTTTTATAGTTTCACAAGGACTTGATTATTGTTAAGCTCTGCATACCAACAGCATTATTATTATCACTTTTATACATGAAACATGAAACTCAGCCACTGAACATTTTAAAAAGTGTCACAAATACCCTAAGTCTTTGCAGGCTTGTTTTCATTTCTACTCACTCTAAAAAAGGTTTTTTCAGCCCTAACCAGGGGATAAAACAATGTGCTGAAGCTAAATAGACTAAGGATGCTAGCCAGATGAATACCTGGGAGGTAGATTTTTTCTCCCTATTTTCCTCCCCCATAACTAACGTGCATCTTATACTCTGAAAAATACAGTAAGTACAATTGACTAGAGAGATCTATACAGTTATAAAATAAATAAATAAATAAATAAATAAATAAATAAATAAATAAAATACGCTGCAACCATTTCACTTATTTTTCCACTGTTGGCATACTTTTTGCTCATTAATAATTCAGTTCACGTTGCCTTTGGCTTTTCAAGGAATAGATTATAGAGTCATGTATACTGCATATTTGTACCACTTTTAGTGTCATTTTACATGTCATTTTCCCCCCTGTAACTACCTCTAAACAGTTTAATGACTTTTTACAGTTATCTTTTTTTTCTGTCTCACTGGAAGCATAGTTCCCTCTAAGCTGAGCAGTGAGCAATCGCTCACTTAAAAATCATCATCAACTCAGAGTTTTCCAAACCTGCCCAGAAGCCGAGAGGGAAAGAGTGAGAGGGAAGGAGAGAGAGAGGAACAGAGGAATAGAGAGAAACAGATAGAAAAAAGAGAGGAAGGAAAAGAGAAAGAAAAAGAATGGGAGTAAGGAAGAGAGAAAGAAAATTAAAATCTAGTTTGAAACTAGCTCAACTATTTAAGTGGCATTTTTATATTGATAGAGTTGCCCTATTATGAGCTCATAGACACACAGTACAGTATTTTATTTTGAAATTCTCTGAGGCAAAACAGGGTGGGTTTTTTATTTGTTTGTTTGTTTGTTTGTTTATTATTTCTGTGCCGCCCAGTCCCAAAGCGACTGCCGCTCAGACACTATACTTTTCCGCCCCCCCCCCCCCCCAAAAAAAATAAAATTAGAGGCAACACTGACTGGAAGAGCACGGAATATTCAGATAATTTCCTATGGGATGAGTTATCTCATACCAGATGCATCTCAGATCCTTGCCAACTTTCTCTAACAAAACATTTTTTAAAAAACTCACTCAAATGACTTTTACCTTTTCAATATTAACAGTCTGGTTCAATTTCAAATGAAAAGGAATCTTCTCTCAAAATATTGCACTTTGCACAGCTAATCTAAACCTCATTTATTTTTTTAAATCCATGCCCACTGAAAGTCATCTGCTTTTAAGTATTCTGAAAACAGTTCCATGGAAATCCTGGACATTCCCACATTGCAGTTTAAATTTGTCAATGGGTGGTTTCTATTAGTGGTTTTATGTATATTAACATAGGAAATGAAACTACATAACCCAACCATCATGGTGCAGAAAATAAATATCCAGCAACATTTTCTGGAAAACAACTATCCAGGTCAGAGTAGGACCATAGTGCCCCTATCCAGAGGTGGGTTCCTCCCAGTTTGCCCAAACACAGCGTTCAATGCATGTGCAGCCATGCAGTTTGGGAGGAAGCAAATCAAGTCGACTGCATAAGAACCCACCCCTGCCCCTATCCCTCCATTATGATAGCTTACCAAGGGGAATATTATGCTTAATGATATCCAAAGCCTCTGAGAGGTCCAGGAGGAACAATAGAGTCACATTCTTCCTATCTTTTTCCTGGCCAGGTCATCCTATAAGGAGATCTAATGACTAAGATAGTTCATAGCCAGATCTGAGAGTGGATTGAAATAGATCTGGAAAATCAGTTTTATACAAGAAAGTCTGCAGTTGATCAGATACCACCCACTCAAGGCCCTTTCGGAGGATGGGAATATTGTCATCTAGTTTATAGCTGTTTTTAACCTTCCAAATTCAAAACTGGTGTCTTTAGAAGCAGCCTGATAACCATTTCTTTCCAAGAGGATGGAGCAATTTTTTCTCTCTCTATCAATGAGATTCAGTGATGAGTCGCAGTGGCACAGTGGTTAGAGTGCAATACTGCAGGCTACATCTGTTGGCTGCCTTCAATTCAGCAGTTTGAATCTCACCAGGCTCAAGGTTGACTCACCTTCCATCCTTCCGAGGTGGGTAAAATGAGGACCCAAATTGTTGGGGACAATATGCTGACTCTGTAAACCACTTAGAGAGGGCTGTAAAAGTACTGTAAAGTAGTATATAAGTCTAAGTGCTAAGTGCTATTTCTATTGAAATGGGCATTCTCTTCCTATTATATTTCATAAGCTAAGAAGGATAATTCTCAGACTGGCCATTTAGTAAAACCAAAATAGGACTTCCCACATCATATATCAGCTGTGGCCTGTTTTGATATTTCTGTTAATACGTGAAACTTTTATTTTCCATTCATAAATTGGACCACTGAATTAAACATATGCATATGTTCACATACAGAAAGCTGCTTACTTAAGATTTAACATAATCTTTGTCCTTCAAAGGACTTCTACCAGCATACCTATTCACCGGGTAGTATACATTGGTAGTTATTTAGCCAAAACTGAGCACTGTAGTAGTAAAGTATTACACTGTCACTGAAGTATCTGTTGCTTCTCACCCTCATTAGCAGCTCCCGACTTGTCAAATAGTTGTCATGATCTGAGAAAATTTCTGATAGTTCTTCAAACATCAATGTTCTATCTCTGCACAAAAGAAAATGGAATGATTTTAAAATTTTCAGTTTTCCTGAAATAAAACTAAATGACAATTTGCTCCCTTAATTTAAAATTTGGTGATGATGACAGTATCATCCTGTAAGGAGATATCTCAGATTTAGGACCCAGGAATATCCCCAATTATATATTTTCTTTTAGGTCATTTTAGGTCATTGTCTAATCAAGAAGAATATGATTCTAACCATAATGTTAAATAAGAAACAACTCATTGTAGTATCTCAGTATTTTTTCTGATGCATCCAGCCCAATCCAGCCCCCAGGCTTCTACATTCTCTGAAATGCAAGCATTTACACTCCATTTTTTGCTCTGTAGCTTAAAGCAGAGTAAATGCTTCTTTTCCTCACAACAGTAATTGAAGTAGACTCAGCTGAGAGACTATGACTGGTCAGAATCATCCAAAGAGATTCCTTGGCTAAGGATGGAGCCCCTCAGCCTGAGTCTCACACACTTAAAGTTGGAAAGACTTCAGATAATTCTGTATTTGAGGAACTGTAGAAAAATAGTAATATCAACAGCTAAATTAGGCATCCTTAGGGACATTTCTGAGCCAATTTATAACTGCTAGTTATAAATTAAGTCTAGTTTTTTGCTAATTATTGAATGCCTTCAATTCTCCCCCCCCCCCCCAATCTACAACAGCCCATCAACAACTCTACGGGAATTGTAAATTATAGATTTCCAAGTCCCAAAAGCTACAGAAGCTTATAAGGGGATATAACTAGCAACTGCCCAAGAATGGATGGGGTATTGATCTTACTTTGCAACACATGCCCAGCTTTTCTTTAACCGATAGATGGAGTTGGACTGAAGTGCTGAAACGATGGCTCTCAAAGAGGAGAAATTCTTGAGAATCCTACATTCCTATAAAGGGAGTGAAATTGGAGCAGAGAAGGGTTACACATTGCTCAGTTACTCCTTTAGGAGCATTTTTTCCCTCTAAATTCTTTTTTTTTTTAAAGAACCTGTCAACTACATAAACATTGACTAATACTTTTTTAAAATATGTTGCTTTTTCTGGACTTGAAAATACTTTCTAGAGTTTGGGTTACTGTATTCTTGCTTTCTTTACCTTTTGTTCTACATTATAGTTTCCAACCATCGCAACTGAACCATGTATAGACAATGAAAGCAACTAAATGTAATATATGGAAAACATTGTTATCTCTTGAAGTGTCATTATTCAGATTATAGAACACCTTATAAGCTGCTCAGAGCAATTTTGGATAAGCAGCCTATAAGAGAATGAATAAATAAACAAACAAACAAACAAATGGAATCAGAAAGTATTGAGACTGGAAAGGATTGGAATTACTTCCCAAACTAAATTGTTCAACAAATATCAAAGCCTTTCCACCATTGAATATTGGGAGAATTGACTCTGTTCTATTGAACTTCCAAGGACATCTGATATGCTATGCCCAAAGCTAGTCTACCTGTTGTTTATATCTGATTTTCAACCTTTTTTGAGCCACGGCACATTTTTTACATTTACAAAACCATGGGGCACATTGGGGGGGGGGGGGTTTAAAAAAAAGTTTGGACAAAAAATTATCTCTCTCTTCCTCCCTTTCACTCTATTTCCCTCTCCCTCCCTTTCTTTTTTCTCTCTCTCCATCCCTTTCTTTCTCCCTTCCTTCCTTCCTCTTTTTTGCTCTTTCTCTCCCTCTGTCTTTCTCTCTCCCACCTTCCCTCCCTCTCTTTCTCTCTCTCTTTCTCTCTCTCTCATTCTTTTTCTCTTTCTTTCTCTTTCTCTTTCTTTCTCATTCTTTCTCTTGCTTTCTTTCTCTCTTGCTTTCTTTCTCTCGCTCTTTCTTTCTCTCTCTCTCTTGCTTTCTTTCTCTCTCTCTCTGAGCTTCGCGGCACACCTGACCATGTCTCGTGGCACACTGGTTGAAAAACAATGGTTTATATTATTGGGGGAAGAAAAAAACACACTCAAAGATAGAGATTAGATGAACCTTGATATTTATGCATGCTATAATGGATATGGACACACATACACTCACACACACTCTCTCTGTCTCTCTCTCACACACACACTCCAGCATTTGTATAAATAGCAAGAAATAGCATGGAACAAAATGAGTTTTTACATGGGCAATGTTGATCCACTTCTCTATGATCTTAGCACGCTGATGCGTTTTCAGCTCCTTGCCGTTCAAAATGGTCCTGATGACGCATTTGGTGACTGCATTAAACTGTGCAATGGTAGCTCTGATGGTGGGAGCCAAGTGTTTGTTTTCTTTCTTATCTCTCCGAGACCAGATGCAGCCCAAACAGTGGTGTGGCACCACTCTTTTAAACAGAGTCTGGAACAACACATAAAACATCATGTCAACTCTACAAGACCAGTTTTCTTTATTTCTCCGAGATGTATTGAAATATAGAACATTTCTCCGAGATGTATTGAAATATAGAACATGGTGGTCATTCCAACCACCACTTCTGACAACAGACACATCTTTGTTCCCCTTGAATTTCATAGACAGCAATAGTCTTTTTAGTAGTAGTAAAAACAGAAGTAGTAGCCATAATATTAATTGAGCATGCATTTATACTCAAGAATAGTGTAAAGCAAACAAAAATGTCATGAGATATTGAAAAAAATTAAACTTATCTAATATTTATTTTTGCAGTATTCACAAGGAAGAGTTCACCCTCCTCCAAGGAATGACTCAGGTAGAGAGGCAACAAAAACGTATTTGAAACAGTGTAAATCTGCCATGGTTCAAGTTTGTGAATGATTGAATACCAAAATGCAGCAAATATAGGAGAGCAGAGGGTAGTTTGAAAGGGAAATGTGTCTAAAAACACATAGGACCAGCACTGGTTGTTACTCAGTCCTTGATTTTTTGTAGCTCATAACTTCCACATAGAGCGCTGCTTGGCAATTGGACACCTAACCTAGCAAAAAGTAACAGTTATGTACATAAATCTCCCAATGCAAATCTAGTCTGTTCATTTGCAATCCGTGTATTACTCTATGTGGCACAGCTCTTCCTACAATGTTGATATTGTCTTACTGCATTGCATAAAATGCAAACAGCAGCAAGCATATGCACTATTAATGAACAACTTTAAAACCATGGATTTAAAGCACTACTTCAAATATTTTGTACATACGTATTATGCCTGCATTTCTTTAGCTAATTTCATCCAGATTATTATATTGCTGAGGAAATATTTGTTGTTTGTTTAATTATATTAAAATATATAAGGTTGTATAGGGATTGACTGATGAGTAAATGCTTTTCAAATATTCCACAATAATTGCCTGCCTGGAATTAAATAGCCAAGTTCAATATTTGCCAATTTGTTTTAGGAATAATTTAACAGTTGAATACTTTTTATTATTTCATTCCATCTATTAACCCCACAATAAAAAAGGTTCAAACTAATTCAAAAAGTATCAGACAAATAGTGAGAATTCAGCCTGTTTAAAGTTCTGCCAATCAATTTTCATAAAGAAATATTCTGATTTCATAAACATGGCAACATTTTAGCTGGCTTGTATTTAACCTGAGGTAGATCACTAATAGCTAAGACTGACAATATCCAATTTATGAGAGATTTATTTTGCTGATGAAAAAAAAAGATATTTTTTAAAAATTGATGAATTTTGATTTACCTGCAAAGGGTTAAACACGTGTACATCTAAAACATTATTTCACTTAACTATGTTTAATATGATTTAGAAAGGTCAACGATGTATGTAAAATGTGAGCTTTTAATCATGAATAATGAGCTAACATTGCTTGCTCTACATCAGTGTTTCCCAACCTCGTCAACTTGCAGATATTTGGACTTCAACTCCCAAATTCCCCAGCCAGCATTTGCTGGCTGGGGAATTCTGGGAGTTGAATTCCAAATACTGTATCTTCATGTTGCCAAAGTTCGGAAACACTGCTCTACATTATTTGAAAACAGAACATTCCTTGAAATATAATATTTGGAAACAAAATACTGTATATTCACTTAATTTGAATGCTCTTCTAAATTATAGATATAAGATTAATTAGATTTTACAGACTGTAAAACATAATTAGTCTGTGAATTTACTGTAATTACAGTAAATTACAGTTACTGTAATTACAGTAAATTACAGTTAATCAAATAACCAGAGTAATAAAAGGATTTCAAATGGTTTTGCAAACCAAGACTAATTGTGGCCTGTCACAAAGTCTGAACTAACAAAACATCATTAAGGCTATCAATTCACATCTTGAAACATCACTCACTGTAACAAAAAAGTCAAATAAGGGGGGGGGGGAAGCAAAATGAAATAGATTTAGAACATAGGTTGGTATGTATTTGAAAATTCAGTCCATGGACTGCCTTGGACTGAATCCAACCCTATTCACTCAAACTTTCATGCAAAGTTCTGCAATTCTTTTGAACATTTTTATCAGTTTCCAATTGCAGAAAACCATCTAGCACAACAAAATGGATGGGTGAACAATCAGCAATTAGTACAGATAAACATATTACATAAACAAACTTACTTAAATCAATCTTTACAAAGAATTATCTATATCTAAGGAGCCATTTAACTGATTCTCTATTGGTTCACTATTTGACTAAGCTTTGCAATAATTTTGCAATATTAAAAAATCAGCAGTCTTCTCCCATAACCTACCATATTTTTCAGAGTGTAACATACACCTTATTTCCTCCCACTTATGACTGTATGACTGTAACTTGTTGCTTGTATCCTTAAGATTTTTATTAATATTGTTTCCTCATTGCTTATTTGACCCCTGTGACAATCATTAAGTGTTGAACCTCATGATTCTTGACAAATGCATATTTTATTTTATGTACACTGAGAGCATACACACCGAAGACAAATTCCTTATATGTCCAATCACACTTGGCCAATAAAGAATTCTATTTTATTCTATTCTATTCTACTTTTTCCTCCCCAAAATGAGGGTGAAAATCTGGGTGCATCTTATCCTCCAAATGTAGCCCCACCCACCCGCTCTGTGCGTTGCATTTTTGGGTGGGTCTATAAGCCTTTTAAATGAAAGCATTTTGGGTTGATGACACCACAATCCCCTCCACGATTCCAAAAATGGTGCATGCGTAGGTGAAAAAAGGGCATCACATCTCAGGCAGCGGGTGGTTCCAGCATGCACTGCCACCTGAAAATGTTTTGCTCCCCGATTCACCCTTGCTGAGCTGCACACCTTCTTCCTCCTCTGCAGATTTGCCTTCCCTTTTTTCCTGGCCAGATCCACCACCAGGAATTGAGAAGGAAAGCATTTTCAGGTGGCACCGCCTGCCACTGGCACCATTTTTGGAATCAAGGAGGGGATCTGCCATCTGAAAACTCTTTGCTCCATGATCCTTGCATTTCAGGTGTCAGAACCCCTCCGATTCCAAAAACAGCATGTATTGCAGGTGCTGCCACCTGAAAACTCTGTCTTCCATGATCCTCAAGTTTCAGACACCATTTTTGGAACTGGGGAGGGGACTGTGGAGTTTTAGAAGTGCAGATGCACCTGGATAATATCTCCACCATCAAACAGGTCTCTGTGGACATACGGGGAAGGACCGCGGCTGAAAGGCAGGGGGCGCCATCCAGGATGAGCCCTAGCCTCTTCTTCCTTCTCTTTCTTGGTGTGATCCCCTCTGCTTTGGGGGGAAGGAGCAAGAAAAGAAATGCAAAGGAATACCAGGCAGATGGAGCTGTTTATGCTCTTGCAGAGAAGGGAGGGAGCCTTCCAGCTCTGCAGGAGATGTGATCTCTCACACTGTTACAAAGTTGGCATTGCACCTCTTTCTTTCCTCCAATCCTCACCTTCCCTAGCACCGTTTTTGGAGCTGCCTCTGGAGAGGCGAGGTGCGACCTGAAAAATCCCCATTGGCAAAAGCAGCATCCGCCCATCTGCAACCTCTTCAAAGCAGTGGTCAAGTGGCGAGCGGCTCCCACTGGCCACATGTGGCATGCCCTGTGTTTGCATTTGGGGAGGGGATCACAGTGCTGCTGCCCAAAAATGCTTTCCTCCTGCCACCTGAAAATGCTTTCCTCCCTGACAATCTCCAGCAAAGATCACTGCTTCTTTGGGGGAAGAGGGGCATTGATTCATCCAGTCTCTGTTACAGTCAATCCAGGGAGACAAAGTTGTAGGAGCAGTCTGAGAGTGTGATGGAGGGCAGAAGGCCAGAGCATCAGCACGCTCCTCCGCCTCTTCTCCTCCAAGACTGATCACGGCGCGTGCAAAGAACATGCATCTTCTCCCTCTCCTTCAAAAAACCAATCAGCCCCCACCCCTCTTCCCTGCTATGCAAAACGCTTTCCCCCCTGAATCCAAAAATGTAGCATGCAGAGGCAAAAAAAGAACATCACATTTTCAGGTGGTTCCAGGCAGTGAAGACCAGGGTGACAGTGTTTGTGGGTAGTAGCACCTTGTCCTATGTTTCCTGCGCAGTGCCCCAAACTCTTTTATTTGCCTCTGCATGCCCCATTTTTGGAATTGGGGAGGTAGCGGAGATCTCCAGATCTGTCTTCTGCCCCCATGAAAATCATACCCTACCCCACCCCACCTCACCCCACCCACTCCAGTTAAATGCACATAGGGTGATAGGGTTTGTTTTAAACAGATAAAAACATCTGTGCTGCTTATTATCAAAATCCAATTAGAAGTGAGGATTGCACTGATCCTGATGCTAGTAGGCAGAGGTAGAATTCTTTTTTTCTTGTTTCCCTCTCCCAAAATTAAGTTGCGTCTTATACTTTGGTGTGTCTTATACTCAGAAAAATAGGGTAGTTTTTTTTAATCAAAAGCTGTTATAAAGCTATTTTGTAAGTAAGTATTGTTTAAGTATCTTTTTAAAAATATTAAGTTTACAATCGAAATAATATCTAATCTTATGAAAAGAGAAAGTTTAAAATTTTAAAATACAAGCTAAGAAGAAAAGGGAAAAAAGGAAAGGCAAATAAAGTCCCCTCTCCCAAATATTACAATGAAATGTTGTTTGGTTTTGTCATAAGCTGATTTCCAGTTTTTAAAAAGGTACATAACAGCTGCACAATCTTAGAGGAGACTATTAAGAAAAGTTACAGAATTTGGACATGCAAATTTCCCAAATAAAGGAAAATTAAACTAGAGACTTATTTAGGTGGCTCCATTATTGAAGTGATTTTTATCCTCCCTTTCCCTATGTTTCGATACACAGGGAAAGGTTTCTATGCTTTGAATTTGTAGTGTTTACATTTGTTGTTTTTCTTTGATTGTTGTGCACCTCCCAGAGTTGCTTTTGATGAGATGGTTGATATAAATCTGATTAATAATTAACCATTTCTTCATTCAGTGAGCATGCCAAGAAAACTGATGAAGCAATTTAACAACCCACTTTATCATGCAATCAGTGTCAATAAAGGCCAATTTTACCTCAGCTAGGAAAAGCAATAGAAATAATCCCCACACATTTTCCAAAGAGGTATCAAAATGCCACATATGGTTAATCAGCTGTTTGCATCAACTAAAACTGTATACAGTGATCCCCCGAGTTTCGCGATCTCCATCATTGCTAATCGCTATATCGCGATTTTTCCACCCGATGACGTCACTCTCTTCCTTTCTCATCTTTCTTTCTCTCTCTCTTTCTCTATCTTGCTTCTTCCTCTCTCACACTCTCTTCCTCCCTCTCTCATCTCTTTCTTTCCTTCTCTCTCTTTCTCTATCTCTCCCCCTCTTGCTCTCGAGCGGCAAGCGAGCAGCCGGGCGGGCGGGCGAACGGGCAAGCGGCAAGCGATCTTGGGGTTTCCCCTTTGCCTCGGCCGCCCAACAGCTGATCTGCTCCGCAGCGCGGCAGCAGCGAGGAGCCGAAGATGGGGTTTCCCCGTTGCCTGGGCAACGGGGAAACCCCATCTTCGGCTCCTCGCTGCTGCCGCGCTGTGGAGCAGATCAGCTGTTGGGCGGTCTTCCCCGCTGCCCACACGCAAACTCCACCATCTGCGCATGTGCGGCCATGGAAAAAGGGGCGCGCATGCGCAGATGGTGTTTTTACTTTCGCACCACTACATCCCGAAATATCGATTATCGCGAGGGGTCTTGGAACGGAACCCTCGCGATAATCGGGGGATCACTGTACATTAGTTTTCTGATGTTTCATCAATTTGTTTTTATATTTTGGTTGTTGGTTTATATTTGACTGTTCAGTGTCTTGGATACCATATGGTTGGAAAGCTAAATAAAAATTTAAGGAATAAATAAAAGAAACACTTCAGAATCATAATCTGTATTTATGCTTACAAATAGTATACATCTGTTTATACTTACAGCATCCATGTAAGTTAATTGTTCTGCGACCAGGTCTTCTGGGAAAGAAGAAAATTCTTCTGATCCACTAATCTCTGTTTCTTCTTCAGTTGCAAATATATCATGAATCTCACCTGTCAGGATATATATAATATATTGTAATAATTGACTAAATGTGTCCTCTCATCCTACTTCATGTAAGTCTATTTGAAGTTAGATCTTGTGCTGAAGATTAGTTTGAGACAAAAAACAGCATTATGATTTTAATCTAAAATACTTCTTCAAAGTGCCAGTTCTTCTATCATAAGCAGACAAAGTTAGAGAAAGTTAAACCAGCTACAGAGGGTGATTTAAAATAAAGTATCTGCAGATAGGTGGAGGGTTGTTTTTTTTTGCTTTTGTTTTGCTTTCTCCTTTATTTGCTATTCTATAAATTGATTTTCCCAGATAAAGTTGTTGAGAAATAAACTGCCCTAGATTCTAAAGTTAGGGCCTTTAGGCCATAGAACTAACCAATTTATTTTAGTACATTCAAATCTGGCAATAGATAACTGGCAGCTTTCTAATTCTACTGAAAACTCCCTGAATTTGGCAGAAAAACACATGAGGGAAGATAATCCACGAAAGCTCCCTTCCCCACAAAAATAACTTTCATAAAGTAGATCTTGATCAGTAGATTAGTAGAGTGTCTTAATAAATATGATGGCGATCTCCATTTTATGTGGCATGGAGGTTTTAGAAGTAGGCAAGTTGAAGCAGAGATAATGAATGCAGGTAGTCCTTGAGTTATCAAAATTGGGACCGGATTTTTGGCTGTAAGTCATTATGATAATAAATTAAGACATAGGATCATAAGTTAAATAGCAGTCATGTGAACATGGGATGCTGCAAACTAGTGGTAAAGAACTAAGCATATTATTGTTTCACCCATACCTGACTTTAGGAAATTTCATGGAATGAACAAGAGATTGTCCTACCAACTTTCTCCAAACCATATGAGACATCTAAGTGATGGTGTCTTGCTCAAAACCTGTCAATAAAACCTCATGCAGAACCAGCATTTGGATATCTCTCTGTTTGATTTTAAACTATGGAAAATACAGTATATATTGATGTAATAACAGCAGGAAACTATACAATATCCTATTGTCCATAGATTCCTCTCTTTTTCAGTTCATAGAGAACCTCTATAGATCTTTAATTTTGCCAAGGAAAAGAAAACTTAAATGAACCAAAGTGCATTTTGGTTAATTCTCTACAACAGGATCAATCAATGCTTATTTCTCTGCTTCCTGAAACCAGCTCCATTGTTTTATATTTGTCCCAAATACATACTTAGTTTCCCCCCCTTTTTTCCTTTTTAACTTTCACAGATTTATTTTATTTATCCTATGCTTCAATGTTACAGAACTCAGTTACAGATTTTTTTTTTTAAGAACACTGAGTGAAGTAACTTACTTGTGGTAGGTGGTGAATAGATCCTTAATTCAACCAAGTGAAATGTCAAAGAGGTAAGCTAAGATCCAACAAGTTATTTGGGCTTCTGCAAGCTGTCTCCTCAGGCCCAGGGGAAATTAATTGCTTTCCTTCTCTAAACAGCTGATATGTATATTGTATCAAAATGCACCAGTGGTACATAATCTCAGAACCTTCTCCACGTGTGGCAATAGGTGAGGGTTGGCTATTGAAAGTGCAATTTGTGGAGACTTCCCTCATCTCAGAGAACAAATTTCATTTAAAGTGTGGCCTTTATTTTATTCAGACTGCCTAAACTGGCAAACATTTTTGAACTTTTAGAAAGCATTATTAATGGGGAAACAAATTGTACTTGTTCTATAGCATCTAGTTTCTGAGATGACCACTGCTGTTAGATATTACACAAGCTATAGCAATTCCTGTATTTATTTTCCTGTAAAACTTTAAACTTTTTTTAATATGATGAAGATCTGGATTGAGGGTTGTCACTGATAATATCTTAGAATCAACTGAAATAATGTTCCATTTCCCCCCCCAATAAGAAACCATGAGGTAAACCTAGAGTATCTGCTGTGCCTAGGATGTTCTGTGAGAACTTTTAATTCTGTAAACAGCTAATTATAGTTCTCAGCATTTAGACTTCCTTTGTTTGATATATGATGCGTTCATTAGGTACAAATTAACAAACCTCGGAGATTTTGAAATTTTAGATGAGAAGAACCATTTAGGTCTTTCCTTTGGAAGAAAAAGTACATTTATTTGGTGCCAAGGATGACTAATTGTATAACTTGTACATTTTGCAACATTTAGATAAATAATATCCAGAGGGGAAAGAATTCCTGAAGTTTATTGCATTCATTCCTTATTGTGTGCTATCATTTCCTATCCATTTCCTAGTGCTTCTCTGTGAAAGCTGGACATTCATTTGGTTATGTCCATCAGGCAAGTTCCAATGGGTTTCTAGATATGCTAATTACACCCATAGGAAACCTTCTGACTTGGGGGAAGGGGAAAGGCTATTTATCAGTCCTGACACTGCAAGCAGCATTCCAGTGTCACTACTGTTCACAATTGTTCCAGTGGCATTTTGACCTGCTAACGTAAATTTTCCTTTTGTCCTCGGATGTCAGCACCAGACCATTCAGATAGGAAATAACAGTCACAGACACTTCCTTTGTCATGAAAGAAGCAAAGGAAAGTAATAAAAAAAAAATCCTGCTGGATCACAGGAGAGACCAATTTTAAAAGTGAACAAATCAGAGCAATGGTAAGTTTATTTTGAAAACTTGCAAGCTGCACTTCAGCTGATAATCATCTCAAAGCAGCATTTTAAATGTTAGGGAATTTGACAGAAGTGTTCAGTTCCTCACCTTCCTACAGAGAAAAGTCAGAAAACTGATTCACCAAACACACTAAATTAAAAGTTTACAATCCTTTTTTCCCAGCGACCGGTTAGGTCCCACAGAGTGGGTCTTCTCCGGGTCCCGTCAACTAAACAATGCCGCTTGGCGGGACCCAGGGGAAGAGCCTTCTCTGTGGCGGCCCCGGCCCTCTGGAACCAACTTCCCCCAGAGATTAGAATTGCCCCCACCCTCCTTGCCCTTCCTAAGCTACTTAAAACCCACCTCTGTCACCAGGCATGGGGGAATTGAGATGCTTTTTCCCCCTGGGCCTCTACAATTTCATGTATGGTATGTTTGTATGTATGTTTGGCTTTTTATATTAATGGGGTTTTTAAATCATTTTTAGTAGTTATTGGATTATTATTGTACATTGTTTTATTACTGTTGTTAGCTGCCCCGAGTCTTCGGAGAGGGGCGGCATACAAATCCAATAAATAAATAAATAAATGAATGAATGAATGAATGAATGAATGAATGAATGAATGAATGAATAAATAAATAAAATAAAATAAAATATTTTATTCCAACTGATCACAGCATATTAAATGCCAAAACGGTCCAATGACTGGTTGTTAAAAGATTTGCAGAATATTCTTACTGTTGTTTGCTACTTCTTGTTTCTGAAACTGCTCCAGGAGTTGCTGTGCCCTTCTTTCAGGGTCTGAACCTGGCATGATCCTAGTCAGATAATCCAGGAGTTTCTGCAAACAAAGGAAATGAGGTGGCTCCTGGAAATCTTCTGAGCACTGATCTAACCAGGCTCTCAGTATGGAGGCTATGGCACTGCAAAACACAAATTCACCATATACAGTCAGCTACATCAGTATCATTATATTCCGGGTCATACAACAAAACCTAAAACCCCCAAATAGGTTAAAATCAATGATGTTATATGTTCTGTCGGGCTCTCTGGTAGACTCCTCCCAAAAATTCACAGGTACAAATTTCAGACACACACACGTTTGAAAATTCAAAACAATGTTCTTTATAATGAAAATTCACTTAACCTAAGCCCTCTTTTGGTATAGCAAAGAGCACTCGTCTCCAAACAAACTGGTAATTTATACAAGTCCCTTATCAGTTCTGTGATACTTAGCTTGCAGCTGTGAGGCAATTCACAGTCCTTCTTCTTTCACAAAGTGAAACACACTTTGCTCTGGTTTAGTGTCAAAGCGGGGGGAAATCAGCACACAAAAAGTCAAAGTCAGTAAAGCAGTCACGAAACACAAAGATCAGATAATCCTCCACAATGGCCAAACCCACAGGCTGCTCTTTATAGCAGCCTCACTAATTACCACAGCCCCACCCAACCACAGGTGGCCTCATTTTCTTTGATAATAATCTCTCAGTTGTTGTTGCCTATGCATCACTCTCCGCATGTGTGGCTGTATCATTAACTCTTGTTCTGAATCCAAGTAGGAGCTAGATAATTGATCTCCTTCTGAGCTGTCTGCCACACTCTCCTCCTCCCTGTCACTCATGTCTTCTTGGTCAGAGGAGCCTTCATCAGCAGATTCCACCGGGGGGGGGGGGCAAAACAGGCCTGCAGCATGTGGATGTCTCCCCCACATCCACAGTCCTTGGGGCAGGAGCTGGGCCAGAGCTAACCACAACAGTTATAATTCTGAGATAATTCTAAAAGATAACGATATGCTGGGCTCAACCGGGACCTCTGTGTCCTGGTTGAAATCAACATCAATCAAAGGCTTGAGACCTTGGTCAAAGGCTCGAGACCCACCAATGCACTTTTGGTAGCTCATATACTCATGCAGAAGCATAGCAAACAGAAGTCATTACATCTGCTTTGCGCAATCTTAAAAAAGCTTTTGATCACGTTTTGCATCAACTGATGTGGTATGCACTTTGTGACCATTTATGGCCAAATCACTCATAAAATGGGTCCAGGTACTTTATCTTTATATCAGCAGCTAAGTATTATGTACCTCCAGCCTTTCTGACAGTTTTCTTCTGAAATACGGTATGCACCAAAGCTTGGTATTATTGCCATTGTTGTCATTCTCATCATGGATTCCATCCCTCTCTGGACCTTGCTCCATGCTGACAATGTCCAGCTCACAGTTTACCGTCAGGGAAGAATTACTCCACTGTGTATCCAGACAGGGAATGAGTTTCTTAGCCATTTTTATTTGTGACTCAATACCAAGATGAATTAGTATCTAAAACAAGTCCAAGCATCTCTACCATTCAAGTCAGCAGCAAAGATCTAGTGAAGTCAAACTCCTTCAATTGCTAAGGATCCCAGTTGCAAAGCAAGAGAGTAGTATATGCAAAGGTGAAAATACCATTGCTGCGGTAGAAGGAGATTACTGGAGTGCTCTTCGATATGCATATATATATTGTTGTATTTCGGGAGCTGGGTCAGAACAAATTGACTGTCATTACATAGCAATGGCATCTCGCTCTATATTAACGAGGTTTTAATGGATGATCTCCCACATAGCTTCAGCCTGATGATGGTGAATGTGATTTCACCGAAACGTCGCATAGACACTCAAAATATTACACGGGGCAAAACCCGAACTCAGAACAATCTACATACATATACCCGTGAAAAACTACGAAAACAAATATATATACTGATTCATCTAAAACCAAAAGTATATAAAGTGTTCAGTAGCTCTATAGGGCGCTGAGTGCCACTCAACTATCAAAGAGCAATTGATGATCATGGAATGGATGTGGGAGATCATCCATTAAAACCTCGTTAATATAGAGCGAGATGCCATTGCTATGTAATGACAGTCAATTTGTTCTGACCCAGCTCCCCAAATACAACAAACCCTCTGTAGTTGAAGCAATGATTCCTTTATTAGGAGTGCCAGCAGCCCCAACAAAAAGTCTCTCTCACATACAGCAGGCTAACATGTCTATTCAGCAGGGAGATGAATAATTGTCTGCCATACCTATTCATCTCCATCCCCTGCCTTTTATCCCCCAGAGCTAGGGTGGAGCTTCATTAGCAGTTGTGGCTTTTCTGTCCCAATAGATTTCCACTGCTCTCCTCTCCTCTGCTTTATGTGCATCTGCAGGTCAGGCACCGGACCCAGCTGTTCCTCATCAGCCACCTCCAGACCTGGGGGCTGTTGACTCTCCATCTAAGGGCTGATGGAAGCCCAGGCTCTGCCTCTGTATCTGTATCGGAGAGCTCCATTCCCTCTTCCCCCTTGGAGTTCTCAAGTTGCCTTGATGCTGACCATGACTCCCATGCCACCTCATCTCATTTGGCTACTGGAGGGGCCAACAGCCAACAGGCCACAATATAATTATATACTGCCAGCCCAAATCAGGCTGGAAATCCTGAACTGTACCTGGCGGCTTTGAATATCTGGATAGGATCAAACAAACTCAGATTGAAATATGTGAAACCATCACCACCCACTTCCTGGAACACCATCTACCCAGAACTACATATTACCAGAACCTATTACTACAACCCTGCTTGCATTTCTCAAAACTTAACTTGTTTGAACAAACTTTCAACTCTCAGTTATTTCATAGTGATTTGTCCTGATTTTTGGCTTCTTTTGGTTGGGTTTTTGGATTATATATTTTATCTTGTCCTTACTTGTCCAGAATCCTGTTAGGATTCAGGCAGGATAGAAATATTGCAAACCAACCAACCAACCAACCAACCAACCAACCAACCAACCAACCAACCAACCAACCAACCAACTAACTAAGATGTGCTTAGGAAAGCCAGGTCAGCTAACACCGTGAAACTAATACAAATCAGCTATATAAACAACCCCCCCCTCCTAAATTGCTATCCAGAGGTATAAGACATATGGAAGGCACTTAAAAATCTCCTTCCTCCATTCTCACACAAAACTAACTTTTAAACATCACAATTTGCAGCATTGTTCTTCCAATACACTAGGCTAAAAAACCCCCAGCTCTTGCAGAATTACAGGGCTGAATCAAATTCTCAGTATCAAGTGGAGGCTTGCCCTAGATTTCCATCTGTAACTAAGGTGTCTCATGCATACTAGCAAGCAAGTACAACTGACGTTGAAAGACTGACTGTTCTTGTTATTCTATGAAAAGGAAATGCCGAATGAAAACAAAAACCATATAAATCCTGTAGTATTAACTGTTTTAAGCTCAACAGCCCACACTGTGACGAAATGCACACTGCAAAGGACAGCAGAAAAGTACTAGTCAAACAAGAGTCCCCACCAACAAATTGCTACTGACATGCGGATGGGAAACACTTCAGTCTTGTTCTCTTTCTCTACAGTGTGCACATTCCAAGCTCAGACCATTGTGCCTTAGCAAAGCCTTTATATAGCAACCTCCTACAACCTACATTAAAGAATAGCACCTATCAATTTTGGACAGCCTGGACAAATTCCCATGCTGCTGGGAATACTGGGAACTGTATTCCCGCCCATTTGAATGCCACAAGGCTGAAGAACATTGTCCTAGGATGTGAATGAGGATCTTAATGCTGTGTCCTAATTCTCATTTATGAATGCAATATTTTCCACTATGGGGTACTTCCCCACATGATTCTTGACAAATGTATATTTTCTTTTTATGTACACTGAGAGCAGAAGCACCAAAAATAAACATAGAAACATAGAAGTCTGACGGCAGAAAAAGACCTCATGGCCCATCTAGTCTGCCCTTATACTATTTTCTGTATTTTATCTTAGGATAGATATATGTTTATCCCAGGCATGTTTAAATCCAGTTACTGTGGATTTATCTACCACGTCTGCTGGAAGTTTATTCCAAGGATCTACTACTCTTTTACTGAAAGAGTAGTAGATCCTTGGAACAAACTTCCAGCAGACGTGGTAGATAAATCCACAGTAACTGAATTTAAACATGCCTGGGATAAACATATAAATTCCTTGTATGTCCAATACAACATGGCCAATAAATAATTATATTCTGTTGTGTTCAAATGTGGGACTCATCTCCCAAAATTCAACAGCCAGCAAAGTTACTGCTCTGAATTCTAGAATCTGAAGTCCACATATCTAGAAGTTCCATAAGCAGAAACTCAATGTGCCCCAATGTGCTTCAAAAGATTTTGGTAACAAACAGTTCTGACAGCCCCTCCCCAGATAACAATAATTTGGCTTAGTATTAGCTAAAGGAATGTGTAGAACTGGGGGGCGGGAAATTATAGCTTTTAAAAAATCATGGGCAAAAGGAACTTGATTCATAGTGTACAAATTTTCACCCCCAGAGGTTTATTTAATTTATTTATTTAATTTTATTTATTTTATTTTATTTATTTAAATTTATTTAAGTTAAGTTTATTTAAGTTGATTTAAGTTAAGTTTATTTAAGTTGATTTAAGTTAAGTTTATTTAAGTTGATTTAAGTTTATTTGTTTATTTATTTTATATAGTAATGGTATAGCCACCCAATCCAACAAAAGTGACTCTGAATGGTGAATACCATCAGATAAAAGCAATAAAAACATTTTAAAAACTTATTTATAAATATCATAAAGGTAAAAGCTGCTTCGAATCTGCAGGGAGGGGTGGCATACAAATCTAATAAATAATAATAATAATTAAAAAAAATAATACAAACCAGAGCAAAAGGAGAATAAAAACAGCCATCTCAACAATGGAGCTATCTGTGCCAGTCTCCGGTTGCCTGAAAACATAGCCATGACTTGAGGCTTTATGGAATATCTAAAGGAATCTAATCTAATTTGGGAGTAAGAATGTTCTATAATGGAGCACCAAAATAGAGAAGGCACATTTCCTAGGGCCCACCAAATGAAAGTCCCTAGCTCAGAGGTCCCCAAACTTGGCAACTTTAAGACTTGTGGACTTCAACTCCTAGAATTCAACTATGGTATGCTGGCAGAATTCTGGGAGTTGAAGTCTACAAGTCTTAAATTTGTCAAGTTTGAAGACCTCTGCTCTAGCTGATGTACCTGCAACATTGTTACCCTGAAGATCCAGTAGGATGCGATGATGTAACTAGGCAGAGGCAGTCCCTAAGATAACCAGTACCATACCAAGAACAACTGAAAGATTAAAACTTGAATTGGACCTGGAAGAAAAAATGTACCTTACTCTGCTGCATTCTGTACCAACTGAAGCTTCAGGATACTCTTCAAGGGCAGCCCCATATAAAGCATACTGCAATAGACCAGTCTGAAGGTGACCAGGGAATGAGTGTCTACTTACATAACTATTTATAACCTTAAATGTAATACTTACAATATTAAGTATGCTTAATCCTCTCTCAAAAATCTGCAAAACCTATTTTGGGGCATGGTATGAATGTTACATGAAATTGGATTTCTGTACTCTTTCCTGGAGTATCTTTAAATCAATATTTATTTATTTGTATTTATTTATTCATTTGTCCAATACATAAATACATAGGAAGAAAATAGACATGTGATAATATAAAAGAGGGTGAAAGTGAACTTAGGGGAAAGGATATATGAAAGGAAGAGAATATATAAGATAGGTGAAAGAAAGGAAAGGCAATTGGACAGGGGACGAAAGGCACACCAGTGCAATATGGCTGTATTCTTTATAGTGCAGGCTTTCCTTTTTAAAGGTACTGTCAGCTGTCTCATCTAAGTTGCACTTAAAGACCAAAAAGCCATAAAAATGGGCAACAGGAGCTTAGATGTTATCTGTCAACAGTTAACAAACAAAAGCTCAGAATTTACAATGATCCCCTAGTCATTGTTTTTCTCATGGTACAGTGAGTCTAAACTTTTCATGCATAAATTTGCAAAACATTATTCAATCATACAAATCACTGTAACAAAAATGTATGTAAACTTTCCCCTCCATAAATGTGTAACTGATCATTCTACTCAGAAAATGATAGTCTTTCTCCAGGAGATAAGATTGGAGCTAACTCAGTGGAGTAGGCATGTTATCAGTTCCATGGACAGTATGACAAGCATGTCAGCCTGGAGTAAACAATGTACTTAATTGTTTGGAAAGTGTAAAGTTTCTCCCTTTGTAGTCCAGTCGGATATTATCAAGGATAAGACACATAGCTGCACTTTTAGTAGAGTTCAAATTTACAGTAAGTTCTGAGTTTCCTTATAAACCCATGTCAATCAACACAGAGGCAATAAACCAAGCTATGCAGACTGCCCTTATAACTTACTGGCCTCCCATCAGCTGATTGTTTAATCAGCACATTAGGGAGGAAAGCTTTCCGGAAAAGATCGAAGGCCAAACCTTGTAGCAGCCTCAATGTTTAATGTCCCTGAAAAGTAACTCCCTGTTTCTGCCAGCTGAAAACACAGACAGAGCTAGTTTCCAAGATCTTAAACATAAAATTAACCAAATGAAATCTTTCCTTCTTGGTGATAATTTTTTTAAAAAATTTAACACTTTACCTTCTATTTCTTGAAAAAAAATGATGTGGAATCATGGTCATACTTTCAGAGAAAACCCATTTGGCAGTTATGTTTATCAGGGCTAAACTAGCCAATGAAAACATGGTCACTGTGTCATATTAAAAGCTGCGCATAATGGCATTCACTGAATACAACTAAAAACCATCACATCATCTTACTCACTGCAATTTTGCAGAATATATAAAAAGTTACTATAAAATGAATCCTACATTCATCCACTCCCTACAACAATAAAATTCTGTAAGGAGCTACCCCAAAATGTGGCCCCATACTAATAATAAAAAAATGAAAACACACTTAGGCTCCTGAGATGAAAGGATGCATGTTATAACAGCTCTCTATAATTTCATGATATTGGCATTTATGTGGACTGTACTAAACCACTATGGCCTCACTTCTCTCTTTTCCCATTCATTGTGCAAGTAATTTGGTTTGCTTTGGAAACTTCCCCAATTTTCCAGTTCTCTTAATTGTCACTATCTGGCCTTTTTTCTCCTTAGGTCAGCCACGGTGGTTTTTTTTGTTATTTTACTCCTTCCTAGAATGAACACTGATTGTACTCAACACAAACAAAACTTAAAACAGCTCTCACTATGGATTTCCCAGGCAGTAAAAGAAGCCTTTCACATTCATTCAGTGGTTGCTTCAAGTAACTCCATTCTTTTGATGCAATTATTTATATAACAGTGAAAGAGGACACCTTGCTTTACCAGAGGAATAATTAACAGGAGAAATCCCGACCACAAAGAAGTACTAACTGGAAAGTGCATCATTAAAAGCAAAACCAAAGGCAGCGATATTTCAAAAAAAACAGAGTGATTCTGCCCTTTCACCATTAAAGATTCTAATATTATTATTACTAAACCTAAAAGCTAATTTCTTAGGTCTCTTTTTTTACAATTAGTTATTTATATTATCATTTGCCTACATAATCCTGGGTATATTAAAAAATATATTTATGTTGATGTTTGCATACTGTAACTGGTGACCACAGAAGTGCAAAAAGTTAAAATATATTTTCAAAGTTAAAATTTAAATAATTTCCCAAGGGAGGGCAATTGTAGGAGACAAGGAGAAGGGAATTAAAATAACCACTGTGTCTTGGGGAAGGAAAAATAGGTATCGACAGTAATCCAATTCAATTTTATAGCTGGATTTTAAAAATTGTAAAATGATCAAGAGACTTGCCCAATACCAGAAGGAAATCAATGGCATAGGCTGGAGCCAAGCCAGGCCAGTTTATCTCTCCACCATATTATGCCAAAGTCCCCTTGGCATATCTGAGATAGCTTAAATTATCTTGTGAGCTACAATGCGTACTTCATGACAAAAGGGCAGAGGGAGAGAATAATGCAGGGACTATTTTCTGCCAGGCATTGAAAAATCAGAAAGTCTAACCTAAAAAAGACATTGTGTCAATGCCAAGTCAGGACATTTCTCAAGACCTGAAAGGTTAATAAATTAGCTCAGAGTCATGCTACTTTTTCTGAAGGGACAAAAGAATCAGACTATAGGCCTTTTCAGATGCTGGAGCAGGAACCTCAAGTTTCTGTTTATTGTAAGAAGTCTAAGTTTTATAGGCAGTACACTGTTGTTCTGAGATTGGTGCTCGGAAACTTGGATTAATTAAAAAGTATTCCTTGCAATAAAACTCACTGAATTATTTCTCTCTCAATCATACTAAAGTCATAGGATTATAGATGAAAATTGAAGAAGCACAAGTCCTTTTTGCTTGTTTTTCCCTAAAGAAAGAGGTTGGCTTACTCTGGGATGAACTTTTGAAAATAGCAATCTGTTTTATCAGATGGATGAATGTGGGCTGGAGTGCTAGGAGATATACAGTAGGTGCCACTTATGTTACACTATTAACTTGTGAAAGAATAAAATTGATTGAAACATAATATGAGAGCAAGAAAGAAGCATTATATATACTGAGAGTGATTTTGGAAATTACAGTATTGCAGAGAAAGCAAAACATCAAGGCAACTTTCATTTCGTATATGTCCAGACCATCATTAGCATTTCACATCCTGTCAGGCTTACAGATTGTCCCTATTTCAGAGAAGTAATCACTCATACCTTTAAACATGCATATTTGGGAGGAGGAGGGAAAGCTAAAGTTGTTTCATGCATGATGACCCATAATATCACGTGAGTTCTAACAGATCAGTAAAGATAGAAACATAGAAACATAGAAGTCTGACGGCAGAAAAAGACCTCATGGTCCATCTACTGCCCTTATACTATTTTCTGTATTTTATCTTAGGATGGATATGTTTATCCCAGGCATGTTTAAATTCAGTTACTGTGGATTTATCTACCACGTCTGCTGGAAGTTTGTTCCAAGGATCTACTACTCTTTCAGTAAAATAATATTTTTTCACGTTGCTTTTGATCTTTCCCCCAACTAACTTCAGATTGTGTCCCCTTGTTCTTGTGTTCCCTTTCCTATTAAAAACACTTCCCTCCTGAACCTTATTTAACCCTTTAACATATTTAAATGTTTCGATCATGTCCCCCCTTTTCCTTCTGTCCTCCAGACTATACAGATTGAGTTCATTAAGTCTTTCCTGATACATTTTATGCTTAAGACCTTCCACCATTCTTGTAGCTCGTCTTTGGACCCGTTCAAGTTTGTCAATATCTTTTTGTAGGTGAGGTCTGCAGAACTGAACACAGTATTCCAAATGTGGTCTCACCAGCGCTCTATAAGGGGATCACAATCTCCCTCTTCCTGCTTGTTATACCTCTAGCTATGCAGCCAAGCATCCTACTTGCTTTTCCTACTGCCCGACCACACTGCTCACCCATTTTGAGACTGTCAGAAATCACTACCCCTAAATCCTTCTCTTCTGAAGTTTTTGCTAACACAGAACTGCCAATGCAATACTCAGATTGAGGATTCCTTTTCCCCAAGTGCATTATTTTACATTTGGAAACATTAAACGGCAGTTTCCATTGCTTTGACCATTTATCTAGTAAAGCTAAACCATTTACCATATTACAGACCTCTCCAGGAATATCAACCCTATTGCACACCTTAAAGTCATTGGCCAGAACAATACAGATGGAACCACTCTTAGTATTAGTGACTCTGAAATTATGCTTAATTGTCCTCTTGATCATTGCCTGTGCAGCACACCCCCACTATAGGGAAAGAGTCCTTGTACATTTTAAAACTAAAAGTCTTCTATATTTCAACCTGATATTCTTTCTATAAGGCTGATAGTTGAAAATAGCTTCTAGCTTCATTATGTCATAAATGCAATGTGTTTCAGTGAAATTTTCCATTGAGATGACTAAAAATCCTTCAAGCACAAATGCTGAAATCATTCCCATATTGAATCAAACGTAAAAGTTAAGATAAATGTTAGTTAAGTAAATGTACAGAATAGAATAAAATTATGGCTATTGTAACAGGCAAAAGTAACACCAACCCAGTCATATTTAAATCCTTCATTTCAATGGGAGATTCTGAAGAATGTATTTCCTAATCTACTTACCAGAATTAATTTGATTAGATAATGCCCACAAGTATTTTACTTACTAATTCTAGTTTCTATATTATTTGGCTTTATTTTGACAGTTAACTTCTCATCTTTCTAAGATACTGATCTTTCATAGAGTTGTGACAAAGTTCCTACGTTCCTTTGTATAATAAACTGATTTGTGTATAATTTCCAGATGAATACTGACCACATCCTTTTCTCAGTATTCAATCTTGGCTGTGATTCTTGACTATTCAGAGAAATTCAACACTTACTTCCTGAGTACTGTTTTGGTCTCTGTATTGTTCTGGCTTCCATCTTCTTCAGAGTTTGAGAACTCCAGATTTCCATATCTAAAGGCAAAAGAATTATAGAAATATCAGGCAGTGGGTAAAAATAAAACAGGGAAATCTATGTCTACGGATTTAGATATTAGGAAGTGCTTTGAACTCATCACTTAATTTGTAGCAGAGAAGTTAACCCATTTCTGGAATATGGTCTTTTCTCATTGTTCTTTCTACAACATATGCTTCCTGGGCCTCATTACTTCCTTAGGTTTAATAAATAGGAGAAAAGCATTCAATTGATATACAGCTCTTAAGGATTCAGCAGCCGTGTCCTTCCTTGATCTGACAATTTCCAGATGTATTGGATTCCAACCCCATTACCCACACTTAGCAGACAAATGTGGCTAACTATTATCTGTCAACCCTGGAAACTACTTCTTCCTTTCCATTTTCATCCAGTAGTGAACATCTAATCCTTATGTCAGTTTTCCTCTACTTCAGGGGTCTCCAACCTGGGCAACTTTAAGACTTGTGGACGTCAACTCCCAAAGTTCCTCAGCCAGCTTTGCCAGCTTTAAACCTGCCAAGGTTGGAGACCCCTGGTCTAACTAGTACCCTCTAAATGTTTTTTTAAACTCTTGGAATTCCCAGTGAGCATAGCTATTAACTATCTATTAGCTAATCTTTTTTTTAGCTTCTTAAGCCAGTCTCCTTCTCTTTAATAAAGAAGGCTGGCATAACAAGCTAAGGATGATTTTGCCACAGTTCCTTTTCTCAGTGTCCTTTCCTCAAAATATACAGTGTTCCCTCGATTTTTGCAGGTTCAAACTTCGCGAAAAGTCTATACCACGGTTTTTCAAAAATATTAATTTAAAAATTCTTTGCGGTTTTTTCCCCTATAGCATGGTTTTTCCTGCCCAATGACGTCATATATCATCACCAAACTTTCGTCCACCTTTAATAAATATTTTTTTAAATAAACTTTAATAAAGAAACATGGTGAGTAATAATCTAAATGGTTGCTAAGGGAATGGGAAATTGCAATTTAGGGGTTTAAAGTGTTAAGGGAAGGCTTGTGATACTGTTCATAGCCAAAAATAGTGTATTTACTTCCGCATCTCTACTTCGCGGAAATTCAACTTTCGCGGGCGGTCTCGGAACGCATCCCCCGCAAAAATCGAGGGAACACTGTAATTTATCTTGGATCCTTGTTTAACATGGCCAATACCTGAATCAGCTTCCTTAACTTTCCTGTCTTCCTCTCTTTGGCGTAAACAAACAGCCTACCTGAATTTGTAAGCCTTTCTCTTGTAAGTCATTTTTTATTATTATTAAGCTCTTAGAGATTTCCCATTTTTTCCTCAAAGATTCTCTTCTAAGAGTCCTGGTTGCCAGTCCAGAAGGTCATTCCTGGACAAGCCTTTTTCTCTTTATACTTGACCTTAACTTTTCCCATTACCACATCTCTATCCTCACCCATACCTTCTCCTAGGCCTGTGTGAGTTTTTAATTGTGAAAATGGATTGAGAACATTGAAACAAATTTACTTTCAGAGCAGCTGAAATATTAGATAACAGTTAAATTTCTCTCCAGATATAAGCTAGAAAGGAAAATGTAAGTAGAGTTATTTATTTAATTATTAATTAATTAGATTTATAGGCCACCGTTCTCCTTGCGGACTCAGGGCAGCTTACAAGAATAAAATAGAATATGACAATAAAAATAATTATAAATAATTAATGTGAGACCACATTTGGAATACTGTGTTCAATTTCTGGAGACCTCATGTACAAAAAGATATTAACAAAATTGAACGGGTCCAATGATGGGCTACAAGAATGGTGGAAGGTCTTAAGCATAAAACTTATCAGGAAAGACTTAATGAATTCTTCATTCTAACATTTAAATATGTTAAAGGGTTAAATAAGGTCCAGGAGGGAAGTGTTTTTAATAGGAAAGTGAACACAAGAACAAGGGGACACAATCTGAAGTTAGTTGGGGGAAAGATCAAAAGCAACATGAGAAAATATTATTTTACTGAAAGAGTAGTAGATCCTTGGAACACAACTTCCAGCAGACGTGGTTGATAAATCCACAGTAACTGAATTTAAACATGCCTGGGATAAACCTATATCCATCTTCAGATAAAATACAAAAAATAGTATAAGGGCAGACTAGATGGATCATCAGGTCTTTTTCTGCCGTCAGTCTTCTATGTTTCTATGTTAATTTATTTATCAAATAAATTAGCCACGCTAGCTGTCGTGTGTGTGTACCTCGGTATACCCATATAACCCCTACACTCCACGAGCTGTACTGGCTTCCTATTAGTCTCCGGGCACAATTCAAGGTGTTGGTTATTACCTATAAAGCCCTATATGTCCCAGGACCAGATTATTTACGGGACCGTCTCTTGCCATGTACCTCCCATAGACCTATAAGAGCACACAGAGTTGGCCTCCGCCAGGTCCCATCAGCCAAGCAATGCCTTCTCTGTTGCCACCCCGGCTCTATGGAATCAACTCCCCCCTGATGCCCGTACTTCTCCCAGCCTATTGGCCTTCCGTAAGGCCACGAAGACCTGGCTTTGCCAACAGGCCTGGAGGCCATGAACCAACAACAATACCCAAATTGTATGAATGTTTAGTATGCATGTTGGGTTAGTTTATTATGTTTATTAGGGTTTTCAATTAATGGTTTTATAACTTAGTTTTATATTTGACTTCTTTTTATTATCTTGCATTTTATACTGTTGTAAGCCGCCCTGAGTCCTTCGGGATTGGGCTGCGTAGAAGTTGAATAAATAAGTAAATAAATAAATGTTAGGATTTTGATAGTACAATAATGAACCTGTTATGTCACTTGCGAGAGCAATCATGGGCTTCCCAAGGTATGCCCATGTTACACCAACACTCCGCAGTCTGCATTGGTTGCCGATCAATTTCCAGTCACAATTCAAAGTGTTGGTTATGACCTATAAAGCCCTTCATGGCATTGGACCAGAATATCTCCGGGACCGCCTTCTGCCGCACGAATCCCAGCGACTGGTTAGGTCCCACAGGGTTGGCCTTCTCCGGGTCCCGTCGACTAAACAATGTCATTTGGCAGGACCCAGGAGAAGAGCCTTCTCTGTGGCTGCCCCGACTCTCTGGAACCAGCTCCCCCCGGAGATTAGAACTGCCCCCACCCTCTTTGCCTTTCGTAAAGTTCTTAAGACCCATCTCTGCCGTCAGGCATGGGGGAACTGAGACATCTCCCTGGGGCCTATACAGTTTATACATGGTATGTTTGTGTGCATGCTTGCTTTTAATAATGGGGTTTTTAGTGTTTTTTAAATTATTACATTTGTTCTTACATTGTCTTTGTTATTGTTGTGAGCTGCCCCGAGTCTACGGAGAGGGGCGGCATACAAATCTAATAAATAATAATAATAATAATAATAATAATAATAATAATAATAATGTCCCATTTATATAGTCATTATTTTTTATGATTAAGTATTAGAAAATAAAGAGAATGGCCCAAATAGATTCTCAGTGGGAGGAGAATCATACATCCACACTGCATTTATTTATACAGCTGAACCTTCTTTATTCCAAAGGCTGCAGGGACGAATCTGTTTTAAAGCGAAATAAGATCCGATAGAAATAAGTTCAAAGTAAAATCTTGATTCAGAATGAACTTTTAAAAGCCAAGTGACCCACCATGGGAAGAACAAAGGTTGAAAACTTGCTAAATCCATTCTCATACATAATGTATTTGAAATTATATGACTCAGGAGTGTTAAACTTGCTGTCTTTCCGTCAATGCTGAATTTGAACAAAGTACCAATAATGTTAATATTTTTCACGGTAAATGGTATTTTATTGTCCTTACACTATTTATTCATGTGTATCCCTATGAATTGGATTTTAGCATATCCTCTCCCGATGATGTGATCTATATTTTGCTTGCAGTACAAAGACTTTAAAAAAGAAAATGATATCCTTTGCTTTTACCACTAAGACATGGTGGGAATATCATGTTTCACCACCATGGCACAGAGAATGCAATATGCAGCTACAAATGTACTGCTTTTAAAACTGAATAACAAAAATATACAGAACATTGGTTTTATGAAGAATTGCTTCAGATACTAGGATCTGACTGCAGATTCCTGTTAGATTTGCCAAGGATATACTCAATAAAATACCATATAAATGGTATTTATATACTCAATAAAATATACTCGATAAAATACTGCTACATTGTGGGTGAATACTTAATAAAAGTGATGAAAAAGATGCATCCAAATTACTTCAGGATAAAGTGAAAAGAGATAGTAACCTATATGGCCTATAAAGCCCTTCATGGCATCGGACCAGAATATCTCCGGGACCGCCTTCTGCCGCACGAATCCCAGCGACCGGTTAGGTCCCACAGAGTTGGCCTTCTCCAGGTCCCGTCGACTAAACAATGTTGTTTGGCGGGACCCAGGAGAAGAGCCTTCTCTGTGGCAGCCCCAACCCTCTGGAACCAGCTCCCCCCAGATATCAGAGTTGCCCCCACCCTCCTTGCCTTTCGCAAGCTCCTTAAAACCCACCTCTGTCGTCAGGCATGGGGGAATTGAAATTTTCCCTTCCCCCTAGGCTTATAGAATTTATACATGGTATGCTTGTATGTATGATTGGTTCTTTTGGGTTTTTTTAGATTATTTTAATATTAGATTTGTTTACATTGTCTTTCATATTGTTGTTAGCTGCCCCGAGTCTTCGGAGAGGGGCGGCATACAAATCAAATAAATAGATAGATAGATAGATAGATAGATAGATAGATAGATAGATAGATAGAACTTGAGAAGTAGTGCAATTCTGGATGCATATCCATTAGTGTCTATTTCAACATTTAAATTTAGTCCAGGTCAATTTCAGAAGCATCAATCAGCTTTACACAGCATTTAATGGCTGGCTTCTCTAGTAGTAGGTATATAATTGCCACTTCTTAATGGAGCAATTTTGTTTTCAGTAATACGTAAGTTTCAAATCTTTATAAATGTTCAGATCGTTTATGATCCTTTTGGAAATATATTTTTTAAAAATGGAAAGCTTAGTCTGAAGCACTGAGAAGAACGGATTGCTAACTGGATTAGTATTTCAATCTCTATCAATGTTATTATAAATAAGTTTTTTTGATAAAAAGTCCAGGTTATGGTATAGAGCATGAATGGCCACATAACTCTTAAATAATTAAAAAACCCTCTGTAGAGCAATCCGAAACATTAGTATTAATATGTAAACATCCATACTGTGCATTCATATTGTCCTCTAATACTTATTACATCCAATAAAGCTGGTTTTTGGAATATTTTTAAAAGAACAGATTCAGTTTTATATGCAGAGAAAAAGCAGGCCTGTATCAGGACATTTTTTGCTAATAGAAGGGATGAACAATGTGTAGGTCAATATAAAATATTTAGAAACCCATTATAGGTAAGTCAAATATGTTTAATAAAACACATACAGATTCATATAAACGTCTGTTCTGAAATAAACCCATTAAGTCTTGAATAATCCCATGAGATGCAAATTCATTCACAGATTAATTCATTCACAGATTAATGAAAGACCTTCCATTTGTTAAAATTTAATGAGATTATAAATGCCAAATGCCTAAATGCAGCTCAAAATCCTAGATCTATTATGACTGCTCAGAAGTGATGCTTATCCACCTAAAGTTGTTTTGCATTTCAGAAATGTAAAACTATAAACTTACTAAGTGTTACAATAATTTTATTATTATTAATTTTATTATTAAAGAATCTTTTATTAAAACATAAATAACCTGTTTAGGTTAATTGGCTTACCTTTGGTCATTTGGGTAGGCAGGTTAGGGGCGGAAAACTGGGTAGTGGTTAGCAACTGCATGTTCTCCGTTGGGCATCTTTGGGGATGATTGACAGGTTATCTCCAAAGGCTCATGGTGGAAACGACCTGAGCAATTGGGAGGAACCTGTCTTTGGGTCCCGCCCATTTCTTTCCCCTTGTATGGGATAGACGGCGGGACCTCCCACATGCAGGTGCATGGCAGTGAGTCAGGTGAGGGCGTGGCCCTCACCTGGATCAGCATGGAGCTACGCCCATAAGTTGCCCCGGAAGTTTTTCTGACGTCATTTTCCACCCCGGAAGTAATTGTTTGACCCTGCGGGTCCTTGTTTAGAATTATAGTTAATTTATGCTAATTTATTTAAATAAATTATGCAAATTTAATTAATAAAAATGACCCATTTTAAATCCAGCTCTTGTGTCCGTGTCATTACTCCGCCTCTGCTGCAAAACAGCAGCTGGGGTAAAAACAGACTTATAACAAATAAGCAAATTTTGACTGAAAAGACCATCTCCTTCCCTTTTTCCTAACTGCAGCACAGTATTTTGTTTTTCTTGAAAGCCCACCATTCCCATCTGTGTTCTGCTGAATGCTATTATCAAAAACATCCAATTAGATTTGTGTTTACCTGATTTTCATATACTGTATTTTCTCTCTCCTTTTACTGCATAGCCTGCCTATAAAACTCTTCATTTGCTGTTGCTCATTTTAAACATTGCACATCTCTTGGTCCTATATTTATTGCCCATCTTTTCTCCTCCCCTTTTTTTCCTGCTTTGTAGTCGTTCTTATTTTCCAGCAGGAAATAAAACTTCCTGATATTGTCTCTTTGTAGTTATTTTATATTTGCTGTCTTTATTATGCTCCCCCTTCTCTCTATTAATACCAGTGGTTGTTGGGTTTTTGTGTGCTTGTATCTTCATGTTCCTTACTGCTAAAATCCCTTGCTTCCTGAGATCAAAATGTCATCAAATTCTGGTGTATAAATTCCACTAGAATAAATTTTTGTTCTCCCTGGTTGCTACCCATTACAAGAATTCTCTATTTTTCCCCCTTCTCTCTTGTTTGTGTCTTTTACCTTTTAAAAAAAATTGTAAGGATTTTTAGAATTACAAAAAAAACAACAACCCCTGTCTAAAATAAGGTAAAACACACTATTTGAAGACAATAATAATGTACTCAGTTATTATTATTACGTTATTTCTAGAAATAAACTTAGATTTATATCACTTTGGCAGTTGTTGAAATCTCAGTCAAGTCATATCCATCAAATCCAACTTTATTACCGTCACAGAAATCTCATTTACCTTCAGTTGCTATGTCAAACATAAACACACATGATCTCTGTGCATCTTTAGTGAAAATGTCCCACCCGCCCACATCTGTATAGTCTGGAGGACAGAAGGAAAAGGGGGGACATGATCGAAACATTTAAATATGTTAAAGGGTTAAATAAGGTCCAGGAGGGAAGTGTTTTTAATAGGAAAGTGAACACAAGAACAAGGGGACACAACCTGAAGTTAGCAGGGGGAAAGATCAAAAGCAACATAAGAAAATATTATTTAACTGATCCTTGGAACAAACTTCCAGCAGACGTGGTTGGTAAATCCACAGTAACTGAATTTAAGCATGCCTGGGGTAAACATATATCCATTGTAAGATAAAATACAGGAAATAGTATAAGGGCAGACTAGATGGACCATGAGGTCTTTTTCTGCCGTCAGTCTTCTATGTTTCTATATTTGCCCATCATCTTTTGTAATAACATATATACATTCTGCATTTGTACCAAAGCACTAGGCTTATAAATCACTGTGTTACTGGTTCCAACCCTAACTACAGACTGTAGAACCTGTGAAACTCTGTCACACACATTCTTGATATAACTGACCCTCTCCAAAAAGGCTTTTTAATTGTCTGTGTTGTCTTGTCTGAGTTTTAAGAAAAAAGGGAGTTTTTTTTTTCTTTTTGAGGGAAATTTAACTGAAGTCACATAGACAGCATCTAATCCAGGCCTAATAAAGGAATTTTACGAAGTAGCATATTCTAAACAGATTCCATGTTAACCAAATTATATGTCTCTCGGGAATATCTGTCTCCTTTGTGTAATTATGCACAAGGACCAGTGAGTTTAATTAAAGTTATTTCCAAATTAGTGCACATAGTCTCAGACTGAGATCATCAAAGAACTATATGAGGAGACGCTCCTTAGTTGATGGCTACAACAGAGGAGCCTTTTCACACAGTGATATAAAAGTGTGAAACACAGAGGCATCAAAAGTGAGGAGGATCATAATATATTACTAAACATGTATCTATTAGTGTAAATAAAACCACTTACTGAGAAACAGCTCTTAAAGGCACTCATTTCACTTCGGCGGTTAACTGGGATTACTTTTCTTGAGCCAGAATAATATGCTTGGATTTATAGAGTTGATATATACAGTAATACTTTGTTCAGGATCGTATCTATGATAACGTAACCTAAGAATGCCATCCTATAGGTGTCAAAATCTTGCTTTGTCTTTTTTATTGCAGAGGACATTTTCCCTTTGATTGTTCTCTCACTGTCTTTCTGTCAGCTCCACTCTCTTCATCAAGCAGTTTTCTTCTAAGGAGACCTTCCCTAGCAGTTTTCTTCTAAGGAGACCTTCTGGTGAGGTGGCCAGAGCTGGCAAGCTCCATCAATCAGTGCCACTGCTTTTTCTCTCCCTTTAAGTAACGTCAGCCTCCTCGCTTGGTTCCCTGGCCAATCCTTCCTTTCTTCTTGCCTTAAGAGCCTCATTCCACCTGAGAAATGGCATCTGCCATGGAGTGTAAGAATAAGCTTCTTAGAAGGTAACCTTGCCCAGAACAATGAGGTCAGCCATTGAGGTTCCACTGTTGCTAAGAGACCTACCTGTCATTCAGAGTTAGAGAATATTATTTTGGGCTGCTTGTGTTTGGGACCCCCCCCCCCCCCGCTGTTTATTTGATTTCAGACTTAATTTCTCCATAAATATTTGAGCATTACAGAGGAATTATTTAAAAGTGCACTGCTTCTGCAGTTACATTCTATTGTCAGATTTAGGAACATTTATTTGTTTATTTATTTATTTGATTTTTTTTAATGCTGCCCTTCTCCTTAGACTCAGGGCAGCTTACAACATGTTAGCAATAGCACTTTTTAACAGAGCCAGCATATTGCCCCCACAATCTGGGTCCTCATTTTACCCACCTTGGAAGGATGGAAGGCTGAGTCAATCTTGAGCCAATGATCAGATTTGAACTGCTGACCTACATATCTAGCAGTCAGCTTTAGTGGCCTGCAGTACTGCACTCTACCCACTGTGCCACCTCGGCTATAATATATATTATAAAAATGACTGAATAAATTACAGGGAATTTAAATAATAGCAAGGATACCCAGTAACCTGGGGTGGGGTGGGGGGAACTTGGGTCTATCATAGGACACACTTCCAATGTTTCCAAAGCATCAGATTTAATTTTATTAATTTTATTATTTTTTATAAATAATACAAGGCAGTAAACACACCTAATATTCTTCCTTCTATTTTCGCCATAAGAACAAACTAGTAAGTTGAGAGAAAATGATTAGTTCAAAGTCATCCAATCAGCTTTCATGCCTGAGATGGGACAAGAAGTCTCTTGGATTCTAGCCTGAGCCCTTAATTACTAGACAAATGACCAGTTATAGTTCATCCTTAGGGTGAATTAGCTTCTTAGAAATCTGCCTAAATTAGTTTCTTCCATGACCAATACTTCTAGAGGAATTTATGTATCTGTATGAGTGTCTCCTAGCCTTTTCTTCTTGATTAAAGAAGCTGATTTCCCATTACAAAGCCGGACTTCCTAACCCATGATTTGCAGACATGATTTTGCTTGTCAGAACCTGGCTGGGAAAGTGGCAAATGGCAATCCAATCAGAGGTGGGTTCCTGCTGGTTTGGACCGGTTCTGTAGAACTGTTAGTAACTTGGCAGCCTAGGTCACTGAAACAGGCAGTGATCCAGGCCAGCCATGCCCCTGTGCCATTTCTCTTGATGCCACCCTAGGCACAGCCATCTTGGTTTTTGCTTCTGTGTATTTTTTATATTGTTGTGCATGTGCAGAGGATCATTTCCGAAAAGGAGCATGCGCGCGCGAGCAAAGTTAGCACACACACGTAAAACATACACTTCCATCACGATGCGAACTGGTGGGGAAGGTGTTCTGTCTGGGTTCCCCCAGACGTCAACACCAACTAAAAAGAGTATCCAGACACGCTGGTAAAAAACAAAGTCATTTTATATCTTTGAAAACAAACACAGATAACAAAAACTGTTCTTACAAACTGGAATGCTATGAAGCTTCACAGAAAAGTCACGACGGCCAGACAATACAACAGGCTTCTTGCTGGCACACACACCACTGTAGATAATAAAACCCACGCCTCTCCCAAGTTTTCAGCCTTCGAGGCCACAAGCCAGAATCAGAGACGCCAAGGATCGAAGCAAGGTCACAGGACTCCCAAAAGATAACTCTCCACAATACAGGAAGGGCGGGCCTGCCTTTTCTACCTTTCTGAGGAGAACCACACCCAAACCCAGCTGTTGCCTATTAGAGATGGAAATACCTGGCTAATTGTCCCCTTCTTTGTGCTGCCCTTCTCTGCCTCATATCAATGATGGCTTGTGTGTTCTCATCTAAGGACTCCAGGCTACTCGCTGGGGAGAGCTCCCCCCCGAGGTCTCAGGCTGTTCTCCCTCCTCCTCGTTCTGACATTCCTCTTCCCCGTCTGCCTGGTCCTCCTCCTCCTATTCCTCGTCCTCCCCCTCTGAGCATGGAGCCGGCAGAGTTCCAGCCGTTCCCTGAGGAGCCTCAGACTGAATCACAACAGAAGGTAAGTAGAACCCATCCCTGAATCAAATGACCCCAAGTTGCTGCAGCCCTTGTACAATACATGCTGCTCATCAAGTGTCCAGATTTCAATCATGTGATTGTGGGAATGCTGCAAAGGTCATAAGTGCGATGACTAGTCATAAGTAAACTTTCTCCAGTGCATTGTAGCTTTGAGTGATCGCTAAATGAATGGTTGTAAATCAAGGGCTATCTGTGATGAATCTTTTAGATTTGTCTATTGGTAGGAATAACCTCAATGCTAACGAGAACTAGAATTTCGTTTTATTTGTGGAATGTATTTCCCAACCAATCTTAAAACACTCTTTCATTGCATTTTAAAATTGCAAATAACCCCCATCCCGAAGTTCATTCTAAGCTGTCCAGTTTGTTCCCAAATCACAGCTGGTAAACAGGTTCCTTCCCCTTTACTGGGAAAATGCTTCTCTTTTCATGTTTCCATTGACACTTCTTAAGCTCCAATCTGAAAGGAGTGAACATACTACTATATATAGCTTTGTGTTTTATGAAAGTGCTCGATTGATAGTCTGCAAACTGGTGTTCTTTGTTAAACTACAAAGCAAGAAAAACAATGCACAGCTGCAGTACAAGCTGCCTTCTGCCACCCCCGATCCTGTGCCTCAGTCAGTCAGCCTGAGTAAGGCAAATTTGCCCACAGGAAGTTCAAGCCTTATCAGGACAACATAGAGACAGCCCCTGTTGCTTTGCGATGCACATTCAGTAAAACAAAGTTTCCAAAGAGGAACCATCCCTACCAGAGAACTCTGTGATAATATTTGTATACTTGCTGATACTTGTTTTGTTTTTAAAGTAACTTTCAGTTCTTATTTTACAATACAAACTATGGGAAATCACATGAGTTATTTAAAAAAAAGCAAAGCAGGAGATAGGAAGAAGTTACTTTAGTTACCTTGGCCAGAAAAGTTATTTCCTTGCAAGGACAAATTGAACATTGTAAGACAATACAGTTATCTTTTCTTCCATTGTTTAGAAGACACTGATTTTCAAAACAATCCTGGCAGAAAGTAAAACACGAGACAGAAGTCTTACCCTAAATATAAAATGATTTCAGCTTCATGGTAACTTTAAAAAAAGGATGCTGAAATCATTATGAGAATGAAAAGTTCTCTCTCTCTCTCTCTCTCTCTCTCTCTCTCTCTCTCTCTCTCATTCTCTCTCTCTCACACACACACACACAAAGACTCAGTGAAGGGCTACCAAAATCTATACTACCACACTGTGGGTGTGGCTTATGCAGGATGCCCTGCATCTTTCAATGCAAATAGGATGCTCTGGGGAGCTTTATTTTCACTACCCCACTGCGTACCCCCCCTCTCCGGGCAGCAGCCCACCCCTGGAGACACTCCTCCATTACCACAATTCCTTGGAAAATGACAATGAATAAAACGTGATGACGTCCAATTATTTTATTTTATTAGTGTTAAGCGTGAAAAAAACTTGTTTTATCACACTGATGGCTTTGCTGGACTTCTCTTTTAAGAACTCATGGTATCTTCTAATTGAAATCAGGCAATCAATGGTACATTCCAGCCTTTCCTAGCTTAATGCCTTCCAGATGTGTTGGAATGATATATGCCCATGAATTAAGGACTTCTTCTAGGGTTGATTTCTATCTAGATTTGCCTAATGGATGGAGCTATCAGCATCATAACATGGAATAAGGCACGGGTGTCAAACTCATGATGCCATGTTGTCACATGATGTATCGGGACTTTCCCCTTTTTTTCTAAATTGGGGGTGGGGATGGCCAGCACATGATGCATCTTGCCTACAGGCCACTAATTTCACACCCCTGGAATAAGGTAAATATAAGATTTATGAGAAGGAGAGTGATTTGCAAAGTAAAAGCGCCATTTACTCTTTTACTGTTGTACTATGATAGTTTAGTTTAGTTTAATTTTATTGGATTTATATGCCGCCCCTCTCCGAAAACTCAGGGCGGCTAACAGCAATCATAGACAGTATACAGTAATAATCCAATACTAAAAGCAGATTAAAACCCCTTAATATACAAAACCAAATACACATACAAACATACCATGCATACCATTGTAACGGCCTAGGGGGAGAAGAGAACTTAATTCCCCCATGTCTGGCGGCAGAGGTGGGTTTTAAGTAGCTTACGAAAGACAAGGAGGGTGGGGGCAATTCTAATAACATAGCCATGAACCAGAAGGTTGTGGTACAATCTGGATACAGTGCAAAGAATAAGTGAAAATAATCAATTTACTTCTAATTATTTCTGGGGGGGAATTGGCACAATGAATCAAGAAATTTAGAGGACCTCTGGCTAACTCACTATTTAATCAATGATACTTTAAAATTTTACATTTATTGATACCAGAAATTTGGATTATGTTTGCAAATCTGTCTACAACAATCTATTGAATTCATTGGCATGAAATTTCAGACATTTTTAAAAAATAAGGTCATAGAATAGAGACAAATGGCTAAAAATGGCATGAGATAAATTATTACATATAAAAGACTGAGACACATAAATTGACTCAGCATTAAAGCTGCATTCTAAAAGCATACCTATTTTCTATCTTCTTACTACTCAAAGAACAACAATCCTATGGTTTCTTTGAGGAATAAATGCTAAGAAACTTGAGACATTAAATTCCCACAGTGAATTCATACTGGGAACAGAATAAGGCATAGACTTTGATTATGAAACTGGAATAGTAAATGACAGAACTTTACTGTTAAAATGAATGTTCAGGCCTAAACCCTAATCTACTAACATTGCAGCTCAGCATAATCTCTTGAAACACACCATTGTTTTAAACAACACTTATATTAATGTATTAAATTGTTGAAATGTACTTGAATATTAGTAACTCAGATTGGTAGCTGGGCTGTTGGTTTGAGCTCCGAACTTGGCAATTTTACTGCAAATGTTTCATCACGATTCGAGGAGATATTGTGAGTGCACTTTGAATTGTGCTCCTCTGTTTGAGCACTGGGTCTTTAAATACTTTTATGTGATGCAAATTGGTGAACGTAGTTTGCTCCAAAGTATTCAAACAAACAACATTCACCAATCTGCAGCACATAAAAAGGTACATAAAGGCCAGTGCTTGGACAGATAGGCTCAATTCAAAGCGCACTAACAATGTCTCCTCAAATGGTGATGAAACCTTTGCAACCAAATTTATTTATTTATTTATTAGATTTGTATGCCGCCCCTCTCCGTAGACTCGGGGCGGCTCACAACACAATAAAATAGTTCATGGCAAATCTAATAATTTACAATTTAAAATATTTTAAAAACCCCATTATTAAGCAGACATACATACATACAAACATACCATACATAAATTATATAGGCCTGGGGGACAAAGGTGGGTTTTGAGGAGTTTACGAAAGTCAAGGAGGGTAGGGGCAGTTCTAATCTCTGGGGGGAGCTGGTTCCAGAGAGTCAGGGCTGCCACAGAGAAGGCTCTTCCCCTGGGGCCCGCCAACCGACATTGTTTAGTTGACGGGACCCGGAGAAGGCCCACTCTGTGGGACCAAATCGGTCGCTGGGATTCGTGCAAATTGCCAAACTCGGAGTTCAAACCA
This sequence comes from Erythrolamprus reginae, assembly GCF_031021105.1. Taxonomy (NCBI): domain Eukaryota; kingdom Metazoa; phylum Chordata; class Lepidosauria; order Squamata; family Dipsadidae; genus Erythrolamprus; species Erythrolamprus reginae. Next base: position 100,397,100 of record NC_091952.1, on the reverse strand, counting down.
ACAGCTCTAATTTATTAAGCATATATCCTTTCTTTATAACTTCTTACCTATCAAGGAGCAATTCCAGAACTTCCTTGGTAGATGCAAATCCTCGGTATGTTGATAGAAATATGCTGATGTAGGTGAAGTCATTGTCTCCAAATGCTGTCAATAGATTCTCCACAAGCTTCTCTAGAGTACCTGCCTTTATTGTCCTGATCTTACAGGTTTCATATTGGCTGACAGTGTGTCCTGGAGGAAGTTGGTCCCCTTCAACCTGTATTAACAGACACATTAAGGGAGGGGGGATTAATAATTTATTATTTTATTTATTATTTATTAATCAGATTTGTATGCCGCCCCTCTCCGCAGACTCAGGGCGGCTCACAGCAATAATAATACAATGTAAACAAATCTAATATTTAAGTTAATTTAAAAAAACCCAATTTAGAAACCAATCATACATACTAGCATACCATGCAAAAATTTTATAAGCCTAGGGGGAGGGAAAGTGTCAATTCCCACATGCCTGACGACAGAGGTGGGTTTCAAGGAGCTTACGAAAGGCTAGGAGGGTGGGGGCAACTCTGATATCTGGGGGGAGTTGGTTCCAAAGGGTCGGGGCCGCCACAGAGAAGGCTCTTCCCCTGGGTCCCGCCAAACGACATTGTTTAGTTGACAGGACCTGGAGAAGGCCAACTCTGTGGGACCTAACTGGTCGCTGGGATAAACTCTTATTAGTAGAAATAACACTGCCACATAAGTAATATCTTTTCAGGGATGATGAAATGGTCTGAAGATTTACAGCTTTACAAAATAGAACTGGTGCTCACCAACACCTGGAGAAGTGAAACCACAGAGCAGCTGGGTTCGTACAGTGAGGCAAACGACAAATGAAAGAAACAGACTAACTGAAACATCTTTTGATCATTATGAAAATTCTGAGCGATCTAACTGGATTCTGCAGATTTTGTGGGTCAGAGGATGTAGAATCACAATTGACCAAGAAAGCGTCAACAGCTTTCAAGGGCTGAATAACCAGTGCTGGGTTGCTACCAGTTCAGACCGGTTCGCGTGAACTGGTGGCAGAAATTTGGCCCTATTTGCCAAACTGGTAGTGATGTCTGGCTTGCCACACCCCCAAACCAGTTCCCTGGTCACTGCTGCTTGAAAGCAGCTGGCACCAAACCCTCTCTGCATGCACAAAGACTTCTGCGCATGTGCAGAGGGACACATGCAACACGGATGTGACACATGCAACACGGACATTTCCAAACTGGTAGGGAAGGTAAGAGAAACTGCTGTATACCCTACTAATCAGCTGTGAGGCTTTGTGACTGAAGCTGAGCTCAAGAGAGCAGATGGGTTTGTAGCAATTACATTAAGTCCCATACCATTTTGCAACATTCCTACCTGAGCTGCTTAATTCCATCCACACATGTTTTACATCTTAGAATGATAAAGAACCTCGCTCAACATAGCAAAGCTTGCTTGATGGAAACCAGGAAAAAACATTTTAATCATGATTTTTCTTTTCTTGAGGAGCTAAATTTCCCCCAAGCTTTCTTTCTTCTTTTTCTGTAAAATAAATCTAGAAGTTTATTATTTTACCATGATTCTAGGCATCCCAGGTTTCACTCCCCAAATCCGAGATAATCCAAATAAACCCATGGTTGCAATGTTACATTCTTCACTTGTTTGTATTTCAGGGATCAGACATTATACTGCATTTTCTAGTTTCATCCCTTGTTAAATTATTAGCAGGCTTTTTTTTTTCCTCCAGTGGTTCAGCATAGTAAGATTTCATTTCAAAAAATTAGATGGATAACGAATCTGCGTTGCAATGAATTACGAAAGGAAAGAAGTATGGAGAACCCTAATCCGTTAACCAAGATTGGTGTACAATATTTCATCAAATAAAAGCAATTAATCAAACTCAACCCTGATAAGACGGAGTGGCTGTGGGTTTTGCCTCCCAAGGACAATTCCATCTGTCCGTCCATCACCCTGGGGGAGGAATTATTGACCCCCTCAGAGAGGGTCCGCAACTTGGGTGTCCTCCTCGATCCACAGCTCACATTAGAGAAACATCTTTCAGCTGTGGTGAGGGGGGTATTTGCCCAGGTTCGCCTGGTGCACCAGTTGCAGCCCTATTTGGACCGGGAGTCGTTGCTCACAGTCACTCATGCCCTCATCACCTCGAGGCTCGACTACTGTAATGCTCTCTACATGGGACTACCTTTGAAGAATGTTCGGAAACTTCAGATCGTGCAGAATGCAGCTGCGAGAGCAATCATGGGATTTTCCAAATATGCCCATGTTACTCCAACACTCCGCAGTCTGCACTGGTTGCCGATCAGTTTCCGGTCACAATTCAAAGTGTTGGTTATTACCTATAAAGCCCTTCATGGCACCGGACCAGGATACCTGCGAGACCGCCTTCTGCCGTATGAATCCCAGCGACCGGTCAGGTCCCACAGAGTTGGCCTTCTCCGGGTCCCGTTGACTAAACAATGTCATCTGGCGGGACCCAGGGGAAGAGTCTTCTCTGTGGCGGCTCCGACCCTCTGGAATCAGCTCCCTCCAGAGATTAGAACTGCCCCTACCCTCCTTGCCTTTCGTAAACTCCTCAAAACCCACCTCTGTCATCAAGCGTGGCGGAACTGAGACATCTCCCCATGCCTATGTAGTTTTAGTGCATGATATGACTGTATGTATGTTTTTTATATTGGGGTTCCTTGTTTTTAGATTTTTTAAATGTACAATTGCTATTTTAGATTTTAAATTATTAGATTTGTCAATACATATTGTTCTTTATCACTGTTGTGAGCCACCCCGAGTCTGCGGAGAGGGGCGGCATACAAATCTAATAAATAATAATAATAATACAGTATTCTATAGTCATAACTAATTTGAATATGAGCGAAGGAATTATATATTATTTTTCTATAGGAATCAAAGATAATTTAGAAAATTAGGCAAGAAAGACTTTCTGAAACTTCTCATTCCAAGTAAATAAAATGCTTGTAGATAAATAGATCAGTCATGCTAAGTCTGCAGAAGACAGTCTTTCACGTTTAAGCACCTAGTAAAATGAGCTCACAACTTCCAGCTCACTGGAAGCTAGTAACACAGTAACAAAATAGCAGAGTTGGAAAGATCCTTGGAGATGTTGTTTGTGCATTTTGTTAGTTTTTACGAATGGGAATTGGGTTTCAGAGGTTAAGGTGGGAGAAAATTTAGGTTGCAGTGACCATCTATGTTTGTGGTTTGATGTAAAAACTGATTGTGAGCAATACTATACTGCAACCAAAGTATTGGATTTCAGAAAAACAAATTTTAATGCAATGGGGGAATATTTAAATAATTAATTAAAGGGGGGGGGATAAAATGGCAGGAGCGAGCACCCAGTGGACTGTATTAAAAAGGGCCATCTTAAAAGCCACTGGACTATATGTAAGACAAATAACTAAAGGTAAAAGGAAGAAGAAACCGCTATGGTTTAGCAATGATGTAAGGGCTATAGTCAATGAAAAAAAGGCTGCCTATAGGAGGCATAAAGAGTCTGGAAGTATAGCTGATAGAGAGGTGTATAAAATGAGACAGAAGGAGGCGAAACAGATAATATATGCTGCTAAAGCCTCAAAAGAGGAAGAAATTGCCAAATCTGTAAAGAAGGGGATAAAACCTTCTTCAGATATATTAGTGATAGGAAGAAGAAAAATTGCGGCATCACGAAGCTTAGTACCATGCATTAATGGGAATAAGGAGATCGCTGACCATTTCAATAGCTACTTCTGTTCAGTTTTCTCAAAAGACACCTTACAAAATAATACTATAGAGGGATATAGCATTGCTTCCAGCTGTACGGATTCAGCTCCAGTGATCTTAGAAGCCGATGTCTTAGAAGAACTTGAACGATTAAAGATAAATAAGGCAATGGGTCCAGATGGCATCCACCCCAGAGTTCTTAAAGGACTCAGATCTGTCATTGCTACCCCCCTGATTGATTTGTTTAACCAATCCCTGTTAACAGATGTTCCTGAGGATTGGAGAATGGCCAGTGTTGTGCCTATCCACAAGAAGGGCAGTAGAGAAGAAGCTGGTAACTACAGGCCAGTTAGCTTGACAGACTAGATGGACCATGTGGTCTTTTTCTGCTGTCAGACTTCTATGTTTCTATGCAATAAAGATTCTGTATGCATATCTTAGTAAAATATATATTTCAATGTATCTGTATTATATAGCAGGGATGACTCTCTCTCTCTCTCTCTCTCTGTGTGTGTGTGTGTGTGTGTGTGTGTGTGTGTGTCAGACACAGTAATTAAATGTATGCATCAAGATTAATCCATAAAGAAGCTGACCTGGCATATGTACTGCTGAGCCAAACCACATGGGCAGCTGTTCGTATAAACAGCTAACCATGTGGCTAACTTTGTGTGCAAATTTGTTTTCCAGCAATGTAGTTTCCACAAAGATAATGAATAAACCAGTCTGGGGAGATGAGATCTGAGAACAAAAGAGCAAAGAGAGGAAGAAAAAGGGAGTACATAAGTAGTTAGGCAAGATCTAGGGGGTGAGGCATTTAATATTTTTTCCACAATTTTTTCATCAAATTATTTTATAAATTTGATTTCCAAATTATATTCTTAGAAATGGGGCACATATGCCCATCCCTTTAGTGGTAGGAGATTCTGGAAAAGAAACACTGTCGGGCAATATTTTAAGGCAGCAAGGTCTAGAAGATACAAGCAATCTCTCAAGTGAGGACCCATCACTAGTACTTAAGATTATGAAGAGCACCCATGCATATGTTATAAGAGAGAAATCCAACTGAGAAAAGCTCAAAGATCTCACTCTTGTTTATTCTCCAGTTTCTGCTACAGCATCAAGACTGTATGGGAGATGAAAGGGTCTTTTCCATTCCTGTGAAATACAGTCACTATTGTATGCAGTTTTGTGAATTTGCATGTTGTTGTAAAAGGTGCAGAGCTGCCTTCCATATTTGTTTTCATGGCAAAATGAGAAAAGCAACATGAAAGGTTTTTCCACAATTTCACCATAAAAGATTAAAACATAGCTTTCCACATTTTACAATGATGTACAAATTCATACAACTATATATTTTTATTTATTCATTTGTCCAATACACAATACATATGGAAGAGAATAGACATGAAGTAATATATATAAAGATATGTAAAAATAGAGAAGATATATTAAAGGAAGAAAATATAGTATATGATATATGAGATAAAGGAAAGACAATTGGACAGGGGACAAAAGGCACACTAGTGCACTTATGTACGCCCCTTACTGACCTCTTAGGAACCTGGAGAGGTCAATCGTGGATAGTCTAAGGGAAAAATGTTGGGGGTTAGGGGTTGACACTACTGAGTCAGGTAATGAGTTCCACGCTTCAACAACTCAGTTGCTGAAGTCATATTTTTTACAGTCAAGTTTGGAGCAGTTAATATTAAGTTTGAATCTATTGCGTGCTCTTGTGTTGTTGCGATTGAAGCTGAAGTAGTCATTTACAGGTAGAACATTGCAGCATATGATCTTGTGGGCAATACTTAGATCGTGTTTTAGGCCTCGTAGTTCTAAGCTTTCAAGACCCAGGATTGATAGTCTGATATCGTAGGGTATTCTGTTTAATACTTCAAAAGGCACCAGCAATTCTTCCTGAATACTCACTCTCTTTGTCCATTAGTTTTTGCTCTGTCAAAGTTGAGGGGGAAAGGATCTGGGCTCCAGTCAACAGGCAGGCATCCAATCTAAAGCAGATTCTAGCAATAAGAAATAGGACAATGGTGCTAACATGGGGATCCGTCCCTGCAGCAAATCCAGATGTCTATTTGCCTCCACATTTAGACCAACAGCACTCGCAGCTGTCCCAACAATTTCATATACAAGATTAAGGACATCTTCACATGCTTTTCCTCCAATGTGATATACTGTATGCCACCAACTGCCAACAATCCCCCTCTGGATTCTATGTAGGACAAACAAGAAAACTTTGTACAAAAGAATTAAAAGTCACAAGTTTGACATCAGGGCTCAAAAACAAAGACAACATCATATCAGATATCACTTCAGCTCCGTACAAGAGGACTTTATTTATTTATTTGTTTATCTGCCTGTCTGTCTGTTTGTTTGTTTATTTATTTTGTCCAATACAAATTGAAAGTTAAAGAGAATAAAAACGTGTAGTAGTAAATATCAGGGAAGGGATAGAAGAAGAGATATGAGAATAGAATACATCAATGAAGAGTATAAGAGGGGACTTCCGGGTTGGCGACAGGAGTGAAGCAGCTGTGGGGAGGATCTCCTCCCCGGGTTTGCTTTTTTTCCTCCGTTCTTTCGGGGCACAGTTTGCTTGGAGGGCGACGTGGAGGATGGGGGATTATTCGGGCACCGATTGCTAAAGGCGTTTCGTGATCGGTGCGAAGAACACCCTCTCTATCGGAGGTCGGAGGCACCTGTCTCAGCTGTCACCAGTATGGCGGGTCTGAAACTCCAGGGAGCCACCGCAGAGGGAAGCAAGTGAGATACACAGATCTTTCCAAAAACTTTTTTTTAGTCTATACTATGTACTGCATATTGGAGAATCTATTGGAACACCCCTTTTTTACTACAGAAGATATAAAATTACTTTAATTTTCAAATAAACTGCCCCGATAGGAGATCAGGAAACATTGCAGAAATCAGTAAAAAGCGGCGACGGTGAAGTGGCGAAAGCCAGCAGCCCTTTTTGACCGGGGGCTGGACAGCCAGAATCTACCGATCTCGGAGGGGAGTTTAAAATATTTTTTTCCCCAAAAGACAGTGTTCAATCTGGATTTATGGAACTATAGAACTGTATAACATCGAAGCGCATAGATACTCTATTTTTGTTTTTCTAGGCGGAGTTGGGGACTAGACTCAAAGACTTCAATAAAATAGGGCGAGCAGAGGAGGGAAAAATTCTTTTACCCCCTTCACATCTTTTTCTTCTTCTTCCCCTGTTTGATGTTTGCTAACAACTGTGAACTGTGAAATTTGACAAAGAAGGAATTTGGTAAGACTGTCTATTACTGGATATCAGAACATTAGAATATTATAACGTTTAAAATTTGAAAGACGGGCGAGAGAGCTGACAGAGAAAGAGGGAGTGCTGTGATCGTGATCATTACAACAGAAAGCAGATGCTGAGGAGAAATAATTAGAGAGACCTTGAAACCTGGAACAGAGAAGCCCGGGGGAGAGCTGGAACAGAGGCGCTAGCACTGACTATTACGTGGCAAAAGACCTTGCACTTTCCCCGGTCTGGGTAACGAAAGCGGTGAAAGCGTCGGGAGGTGAAAGTGAAAGAAGAGACATTGTATCCAGCGACGGAGGTGTGAAAGTGAAAGAAAAGACATTGTATCCAGTGATCTTGATACTCAATTAACTCAAACAACTAAACTACTTCTTAGAACATTTATAATCCCGGAAAACCTTGGACAAACAATTCCTAACATTCCTAACAGCCTAAACAACAAGTAACAAGGGAAATGAAGATATAACATCTCCCGTATTTCATATGTTTGCTTATAATTTTCCTGCCCTTTTCTCACTTCTCTCTCCTTCTTAACTATTTGATATAAAGGTAGATAGGATATAGATACAGACATAGATAGATATATAAAGTAGACACTAAGACTTAGAGTTAGAATTGAATATTATTTACAGTATCTCTTTAAGATATTACTTTGTTTCCCCTTTTCTTTTTTCTTTTCTTTTCTTCCCTTTTAGTACTATTTTCCTTACTCTATAGATAGATATAAAAAATTTAGAAATTTAAAATATATTATCAGTGTAAAATTTGAACTGCTTCAACTGTTTCCTTTATGAACCCTATATAGATAGACAAATATAGAATATAGATAAATATAGAATATAGATAAGAATTAGAATTGAATTGTGATATCAATAGTTAAAGTAAGCAATTTTTTAACTGTTTCACTTATTACTTTATATAATAATATTTATATTGCTATTTGTAATTTAGAATTTATAGAAATTAATACTAGAAACCAAAATTAATTAACATATTACCTGTCAACTGGTTAACTATTTAATCAACTCATATAGAATATTAATTTGTATAGATATTTTTATGGTGATTTGGAATAGAATACTTGCCATCCTAGAAAAGCAAGAACAGATCTTAAAAGAGATGGCCAATTATCAACCCAGAGGGAGTAAAAAAAGCACACCTATGACAACAACAACAAATATAGCCTCTCCTGCCACTCAAAGGCAAATCGATGAGATGTTGAACGTAGATAAAGAAAAAGATACTTCATTATTGATGCAAAATATGAACAAAACTTTAACAGTAATGCAAGAGACAATGCTGAAACTGCAGGAGTTGATCACAAATAATCATGTGGAATTAAAAACTGATATACGGAGATTAGAAAATAAAATAGAATCCGCTCAAGCGGAAACACAAAAAAATGAAGAAAAAATAATAATAGTAGAAAAAAGACTGAACAACATGAAAAAAAATTGGAACAGGTAGATCAAAAATTTATAGAGTCACATAGAGAATTGGAAAACTCCCTCATCCAGTTGGAATTGGAGAGATCATCATATTTCCTAAGATTCCAAAATGTAGTGGAAGCAGAAAATGAAAATCTGGGGGAGATTATGACAACAATAATTTCAGGAATATTACGAACTAACAGAGAGGAGGTGGTAAGTGAATTAGTTGAAATTTACAGAATTAATACGAATTATGCGAGAAGACACCGATTACCGAGGGAGATACATCTAAGATTCTCTAGAAAGATCACAAGGGACAGGGTATATGCAGCCTCTAGAGAAGGGAAAATGATGTACAGTGGTACCTCGAGATACGAGTTTAATTCGTTCCGGACCTGGGCTCTTAAGTCGAGCAGCTCTTATCTCGAACGACTTTTCCCCATAGGAATTAATGTAAATAATTTTAATTGGTTCCAGCCCTCAAAAAACTCACAAAGTTAGTCTAAATTATGCAGAAAGACATGTTTTTAATGAAGAAATGTACATGTACATATAAATGAATAATGAAGTTTCTTTCACTTAACTTGTAAACTTTCTTAAACTTTTAAATTTACATATGTTCAACTTCTCTGCCACCCAATCCTGTAGGACAGAGGTCCCCAACCCTTTTTGCACCAGGGACCGGCTTTAAGCGATCAAGAGAGGAATGGGTGAATGAATGGACGGAGGGTGGGAAGGAAGGAAGGAAAGAGGGAAGGGACAGGAACAGAGGAAGGAAGCAAGGAAACTTATGAAAGGGGAGAGTAAGAGAGGAATGAGTGAAGGGAGGGAGGGAGGGAAGAAGGTGGGAAGGAGAAAGAAAAGAAGAAATAGAGGAAGGGAAGGTAAAAGAGAGAAAGAAAAAAGCAAGAAAGAAAGAAAGAAAGAAAGAAAGAAAGAAAGAAAGAAAGAAAGGGGGAAGGGACAGGAACAGAGGAAGGAAGCAAGGAAACTTATGAAAGGGGAGAGTAAGAGAGGAATGAGTGAAGGGAGGGAGGGAGGGAAGAAGGTGGGAAGGAGAAAGAAAAGAAGAAATAGAGGACGGGAAGGTAAAAGAGAGAAAGAAAAAGAGCAAGAAAGAAAGCTGCAAGCACCCCCCGAGCCCCCCAGGCCGGCTGCAACCTTTTAAAACACGTGCGCCGCTTCACAGCTGTCTCCTGAAGCCGAACGCGGAAGTTAGCGTTTGGCTTCAGGAGACAGCTCCTTGGCGCTTGTATCTCGAATTTGGGCTTGTAAGTAGAACAAAAATATCTCTCCCCTCCCAGCTCTTATCTCGAGTTGCTCTTAAGTAGAGCAGCTCTTATGTCGGGGTTCCACTGTACAAAGGTAGAGAACTAAACATCCTAAAACAAATTCCCAGAAAGATCAGAGAACGAAGAAGAGAATACAAAAGCCTAGCTTCCCTCTTGAACAAAAAAGAAATAACATTTAGATGGATAACACCAGAGGGAATGATGATAAAAATAGAGGGAAGAAGGGGGAAAATCGATAACCCAGAAAAGGCACAGGAGATATATGAACGTATAACCACCCTAGACTCAGAAATAGAGAGTGGAGACAGATTAGAATCAAGTAAAGAAGAGGAAATAGAAACAGAAGGACAAATAGAAAGGAAACAAGACCAAATAAGTTCAGAGGAATTAGGGAAGGAGAAAGGGAAAGAGGAAGGAACCAAGACTAGATCCCAAATGGCAGCTGCAGCAGATAAGCAAAACTAACTTTCTTCTCCCCTGAGGGGGACACCGAATTAAATGTCTTCAGATACCAAATTGATCTCAATAAATATAAATGGTCTTAACAACAACTGTAAGAGAAAAAAGGTCTTTTCCAAACTCCTTGGCCAGAAAGCACAAATAATATGTCTACAAGAAGTACACATTAAATTGGCCCATAAGAAATTTCTAGAATATACTAAATTGGGAGAACTACATGCATCATTAGATGAAAATGAAAAAAAAGAGGAGTAGCCACATATGTGAAAAAAGAATTAAAACCAATAGAAATAAAAACCGATCCCAAAGGAAGATATACAATGACGGAAATCGAAATTGTAGGAGAAAATATATTATTGGTGAATATATATGCCCCAAATCAAGAACTAAAACAATTTTATAAAAAAATTCATCAAATTCTGCTTCAAACCAATTACACGAATATTTGTATGGTAGGAGACTACAATGGAATTGTAGATCCAAATATAGATCACAAAACAGGAAATAAAAGCAAAATGAAAAGACCCACATTACCTAATACGTTCAATAAAATGACAGAGGAATTAGATTTAACAGATATGTGGAGATTGAGACACCCTAAAGATAAACAATTTACCTTCCATTCAATACCACATAATTCATTATCAAGAATAGATATGGTCTGGTTAAGCAAGAGACTACATAAGTCAATAAAATCTCTAGAAATAGAACCAAATACATGGGCTGACCACAACCCGATAACAATAATCTGGCAAGGGGAAAAAAAAGAATACAGGAGATGGTCATTGAACACAAACTTACTCCAAGATGAGAAATATATAAAGACGATTAATAAAGAAATAAAATTATTCTTGGAAGAAAATAGAAAACAACCCACCACAACACAAATATTGTGGGACACACTAAAGGCATACACGAGAGGGATAACAATATCATACTCAGCCAAAAAATTAAAAGAAGAAAAAGCAGAATATAATCACTATACAAATAGAATAGTGAGCCTGGAAAAAACCCTTCAACAAGATCCCACAAACAATCAAACAATAAACTCACTAAGAGAAACCAAATACAAAATAAACTCTATAGAACAACAAGAACTTGTCAGAAACATTAAGTGTCTAAAACAAAAACACTTTGAAACGGCCAATAAGCCAGGTAGATGGCTCTCTCAAAAAATTAAAAAAGCAAGAAGTGATAAATTAATCTACCAATTAGAAGATAAAAATGGAATACTACAATATGATGAACAGCAGAAAAAAGAAATAGTACAGGACTACTACCAAAATTTATATAAAGAGGAACCAGTAGAAGTAAAACAAGTCAAGAAATTGGAAGAATCTACAAACTTACAAACTACAAAAAGAATTAAATATTTAGGGTTAATAACATCAAATAAAATGGCATCTCTCAAAAAGGACAATTATAATAAACTTTTACAAGAAACAAATAAAAATTTGGAAAAATGGAAAGACCTGCAATTGTCCATGCTAGGCAGAATTGCCGTGATAAAAATGAACATTCTGCCAAAATTTCTCTATCTTTTTCAAGTTGCCCCCATTAATATTGAACAAAAATTCTTTAACGAGATCAACAAATTTTTTTCCAAATTTATCTGGCACAATAAGAAGCCAAGAATCAAATTTAGGTATCTCCAAGACTCAAAAAGTAGAGGAGGATTAGGACTTCCGGATCTAAAACAATACTACAGGGCAGCGAGCCTAACATGGATAAAGGAGTGGATTAACCTTACAAATAAAAAAATACTGGTATTGGAAGGGCATGATCTACAGATGGGCTGGCATGCCTACATATGGAAAGATGAAAAACCAAAACTAACCACCTTCAATAAACATCTGATAAGAAAATCGCTCCTTAAAACATGGTACGAGATTAAAAAAACCTTTTACAATAAAATTCCCAGATGGCTATCCACTATGGAAGCTATAACACATCCAAATCTAATAGACCCAACTAAGATTATCAGCTATAAAGAAATCCTACACCCAAATGGTGACCTAAAAACTAGACAAGAATTGGAGTCACAAAACTACAAGATTGACTGGTGGACATATACACAAATCAAATCTAGATACAATAAGGATAAACAAACACCAGGCATAGCAATCTCCACTCAAACCCTAGATAAGATACTAACAGGAGGCGAGGACAAACAGATAACTAAATTATATCAGATTCTATTAGAACAGGACAAGGAAAAGGAAGTGATTAAAAACCCTATGGTAGCTTGGGAGAAAAATATACAAAGAGAAATCCATATAGCGGAATGGGAAAAAACATGGAATGCAATAACCAAAATTACCCTATCATCTTCATATAAAGAAAATTATTACAAGCTCTTCTACAGGTGGTACCTTCCACCGGCGAGATTAGCCAAGATCTATCCAGCACTACAAAACATATGCTGGAAATGTAAAAAAGAAAAAGGCACTTTTTTCCATATGTGGTGGTCCTGCCCGAAAATTCAAAAGACCTTGAAAACTATCCATAATTGGCTCAAGGAAATTACAAAGGAAGAAATAGAGTATTCACCCGAGGGCATGCTTCTTGGAATTTGGAAAAGACCATACTCAAGGCAAACACTCTTCCTACTGACACATATAAACACAGCGACTAGAATTGCAATAGCACAAACATGGAGAAGTGAACAGATCCCCAATGTAAATCTAATAATAGATAAGATATATTCATGCGCAGAGATGGATGAGATGACAAACTTACTTAAGGGAAATAGAATTAACGAATTTAAAAGCAAGTGGTGTAATTGGCACGAATGGATTCAGAAAAAAATTCTTATATAACAGGATACAAAATTGCAGTACAAATTGTAAACAACAAATACCTTTCAAATGCTTTTATGTTGCTTATTATTGCATAGTATTAAGATAATGTTATTTTTAAGACCTAACTTAACTAAGAACGATTGTAACAGGTAAAAAAGTTGGATAAGATCTGTTTATGGAACAAACAACTTGTGATATATGTACTTAAGAAAACAATAAAAAGAATTTTTAAAAAAAGAGTAGAAGAAGGATATATGGATGGGAGAAAAGATATATAAAATATAGGAGAGACAATTGGACAGGGGACGGAAGGCACACTAGTGCACTTATGCTCGCCCCTTACTGACCTCTAAGAAATCTGGAGGTCAGTAAGGACTGGACTTTCTATTAAAGACTTCAAAAGTAACCATTTTGGAAAATGTTAACACCACCATCAAACGAGATTCACTCACATACCTCAAAGGTTTTCAGGCAACTTCAGATCCTCTCAACATATACAATGGGTTTGTAAGACCTTACAATTATGAATTTATAAGATACTTGCACTCTCTTAAACATGTAACCTGGGTCGGCATAAGCTGTCTTGTCCTCCCTTCCTCCCACCTCATCCTAATTTAAATCTCACAACAGCCCAGCCATCCAATGCATCTAATGAATGTCTTTTAGTAAAATGTATTGGTCTGACATGGTGTTTTAATATTTTCAGCTTCCCAATGGTAATTTTTACTGCAGACAGTCATGACTACTGCATCAGAGACAGGATTTAAGATCCCTTCTTTCTGTGCCACAATCTCCAACATTTATCAAGCCATTAGGTCTGTGATTAAATGTGTATACAACTAACATGCGAATTTTTTTTCTTCCTCTGCATCGTATCCCTATTTTCCTACTATATTTCTTCTCTTTGTAGAAATAAAAAAATCAGAATGTGGCTTTAATACTGATGCCCAGAGTCACTGAGAGTGAGTGGGCAGCCATATAAATCTTCTAAATCAATCAATCAATCAATCAATAAATAAAATAAAAACATTCCAATAAGCTTTAGATATACTTCATCCTACATTCCCATTTAATTCATTAGTTCAGTTCATAACTTTGCTCAATAAGGCTTGGTAGTTAGGACACATAAATAGCACCCACCTTATGCATGCACCCCAAAATGCCATTCAGAATTCTGGTTACCAGACCTGGATATTTAATTCTGGGTCAAGCAGAAACTTGAGTAAAGCTTTTCCCGAAAGTATTCAGACTTGGGCTTTGATGGTTTTCTAGAGGAAAGGAATGCTACACTGTGGGGGAAGACATTAAAAATGTTTCCTTGGGTTTGTGTGCTTAAAAAAATAAAAGTACATTTTATCAGCTACCAACAACAATATGCTTGAAGTCATTTGAAGGAACATCTAAGGCATAATTTTGGTCTGCGTTATTAAAGCAGTTCTGCCCCCAAATTTTTAAGAGAGCCTTGTCAGGCAACCATTCAATAACACTGACTTGTGGAATAAGACACGGCAGGCTGAGTTAGCACGCTAACAGGAAACAGCTCAATCTGGATTCAATCAGCAGAGACTGTCTCTTTTCTGACATGATTCCTGAAAGCAAGAGGGGATTTTTGGGTTTGCTTCTTGGCCAGCTGTCCACCTACAAGTAAACCACATTGATTGCTTTTCAAAGGGCACTTCTATAGCTGAAGGGCAATTTTCCATCAGCAGGACTTAGGAATGAAGAACATATGATACCTCATTGAAGGTCAAGAAAGTCATGTTGTTTTTAAAGAATTCTCTTCTTTCTTTTACATTTCACTGTTATTTAACTCAAAGTTCCGTGGAGATGCTCTTCACCTGTTATGAATTTCTACTATTCCAAATCAATAGCACTAGCACTGGCACTTATATATACCACTTCACAGTGCTTTACAGCCCTCTCTAAGCGGTTTACAGAGTAAGAATATCGCCCCCAACAATCTGGGTCCTCATTTTACCCACCTCGGAAGTATGGAAGGCTGAGTCAACCTTGAGTCTGGTGAGATTTGAACTGGTGAACTACCGCCAGCAGTCAGCAGAAGCAGCTTACAATACTGCACTCTAACCACTGCGCCACCAGGGCTCACTGTGTGTTTTTCAGTGCCTTCAAGTCAGTCTTGATTCCTGGCAACTGCCTGGAGAAGTTATTGGAGTTTTCTTGGCAATAATTTGAAAGTGGTTTGCCATTGCCTCCTTCTTAGGGCTGAGAGAAAGGGACTGGCCCAAGATCACCTAATTGACTTTGTCCCAAATGTGGGATTTGTCTCTCTGTTTCCAGTCTGATACTTTAACCACTGCAACAGTTTGACTCAACTTTTCCAACAGTGGATTAAAAATATCTGGCAAGCATTTAGCATGCTTTTTTAAAGAGTAACTACAATCCTCTTGCAGCATTTTTTCTTAAAATAATGTGACAGGGATATGTAGGCTACTCATTCTCCAAGAACGCATCAGGACTGGCAGCTTAGAACTAAGCTTCTCCCCCTCTCCAATACCACTTTTTACCCTTTTCCTAACTATTCTGACAATATAATGAAGTGATGGCGAACCCATGGCATGTGTGCCACAGGTGGCATGTAGAGCCATACCTGACAGTACGTGAGCCATTGTCCTAGCTCAGCTCCAGCACACGTGTGCACTGGCCAGTTGATTTTCGGTTTGTGTGGGAGGGCATTTTTGGCTTGCAGAGGGCCTCCAGGGGGCAGGGAGGGAATGAGCCCGGGGAGGGTAAAAATGGGTTTACTGGGCCCACCAGAAGTCAGGAAACAGTCTGTTCCCAGCCTCCAAAGAGCCTCCAGGCTGTTTTCGTTCTTTCCAGGCATTGAATTATGGGTGAGGGCACTTGCATGTACGTGATAGCACACAGAAGCATGCATCTTCAGCACCCAAGGACAAAAAAGGTTTGCTATCACTGATCTAATGTGTTGGAAGGTAGACAGAGGGATATATCAGAAAGGGGGGGGGAAGGAAATAAGTGTATTATAAAAGATCAGGCAGCTCTGCCAACCTTTCCTTGCGTCTTTTCCATTCTGACTTCAGTCCAACTATAATTCTCTCTGGTTGTTAAGTGAATGGTCACAAGTCAAGGACTACTTTTATTCTATTATTAAAAATAGCAACTTTTCTTCAAGAGTAAAAAAAAATCCCCTGAAAATTATTAGCCCAGCACTATGAATATTTGTTCATAACCTCAATGATACTCTCTCATATTTCCGTGCAAATAGGAATCTGTCAGTATTCCTCCATCAAGAAAAAGATGACGGGAAAGTAAGTCTTAATTTTTGTGTGACCGTGCTCTTTTTTGATCACAATTACAAATGTCTGCAAATGTAATTGTTTCTACAAGCCAAGAAGTGATACCAGGAAACTGAACCAATGAAGGTACTGAGAAACATAGCAAGCAGACTCAAGCATAGAAACATAGAAGTCTGACGGCAGAAAAAGACCTCATGGTCCATCTAGCCTCCCCTTATACTATTTTCTGTATTTTATCTTAGGGTGGATATATGTTTATCCCAGGCATGTTTAAATTCAGTTACTGTGGATTTATCTACCACGTCTGCTGGAAGTTTGTTCCAAGGATCTACTACTCTTTCAGTGAAATAATATTTTCTCATGTTGCTTTTGATCTTTCCCCCAACTAACTTCAGATTGTGTCCCCTTGTTCTTGTTCACTTTCCTCTTAAAAACACTTCCCTCCTGGACCTTATTTAACCCTTTAACATATTTAAATGTTTCGATCATGCCCCCCCTTTTCGTTCTGTCCTCCAGACTATACAGATTGAGTTCATTAAGTCTTTCCTGATACGTTATACTTGTTATACCTCTAGCTATGCAGCCAAGCATCCTAGCTAGAGGTATAATAAGCAGGAAGAGGGAGATTATGATCCCGCTATATAGAGTGCTGGTGAGACCACATTTTGAATACTGTGTTCAGTTCTGGAGACCTCACCTACAAAAAGATATTGACAAAATTGAACGGGTCCAAAGACGGGCTACAAGAATGGTGGAAGGTCTTAAGTCTAAAACGTATCAGGAAAGACTTAATGAACTCAAGCAAAGGAAGATTTGACTTCCATCCTCTGAGCAGTCTCCTCTGTTACACACTCCATCCCTGCATTCATTCTGCATCAAAAAAACGAGGTAAGAGAACACATGCTTCCCAAAGGAACAAGTAGTTCTATCTTTAAAGTGTTTAGAGCAATCACTGATAATAATCATCTCAGAGTGAAAATGTTCTGTAGGAAGAACATTTACTCCAGTGAAAGTGAGTACAGTATATGTCTTCTCACAAATGCTTTTGCTGCTTGTCTGGTATCATAGTCTGAAATCCATGTGTAGAAATGTAGGAAAGCTTTCTCAAATGCCTTGTTGGGCCAAAACACAATCCAGTATGCAGCCTATGCTTTGTATATAAATAATGTATAGAAAGCAAGTTCTCTAATTAGTAATGCTGGAGATTATAGGGTAATTTCATCTAGCCCTAAAGGCTATGGGTATCCATTTCATGGCTCTACTCTGTCTCCAATTGTACACAGCAACTCTTGTATGAGAGATATGGATTTCTGTCTACACAACAAACCATTTATTCATTTAATCCTAGTCATTGCATTGGATGTACTGTAAGATGAAGCAGAAGATGAGTAAACCAGTGGCTCTTGATATAAGATACATCCCCCCTTCCACAAGTTTATATTTTTAGTTGTGTGAGTTGGTCTCTATTCTATTAAAGTTTTTAAAGTGAATTGCATTTATATTTTACAAAATAAAAGAAATTTAAAAAGATGATACAGAAGACTCACAAAGATAAGTGATTTTTTCCCCATCAATCTAATAATGGAGGCAGACTTGTTTAACAAAAAGGAGGGGGGTTTTTTCCTGTCATTGCCATACAAAATGTGAAGATGAGAAGAACTTCCAGAGTAAAAATTAATGCAGTTGAGTCTTTGGCCCTTTTGGGAGGACCAAACAGAAGGGCCATTTTTTTGTAAGTTGTAGATTTTTAAGAACCATTTAAGAGAAACTGATAGAAGGCAATGAAGTGTTTATTACAGTACAGGGCAAAGGAAACATTTCCTTTTCTATTTTATTTCTGATTTTAGTAACTAAAAATAATTGCCCCCAGGGAAAAATGAAACAGGAAGAGAATAGCAGCAAATTTCCCCATTTCTTTACAACAAACTGAAATCAAGTCATTGCCTGTATGTGTCTTTTATCTTAAAAATTACATTACTACCACCATCATCAAAAGAATGTACCCTCTATATGGAGAATACTTATTTTGTCTTCCAGCTGCAAGAGAAAAGCAACCAAATATTCTTCCCATTAAAAAGGTACTTTTTAATTTGTGTTTCTATTTCCAATGAAATAGTTTTATTTCTAAACGTTTTGGATTCTAACATGCTGTTATGGAATATTGCAAATTAAAATCATGGCTGAGACAAATCTTGTTGTAATAGCCCAATTTTATGGATTATTCTGAAACAGTCAAAGCTAACCTCTTCAACACATTCTTTGGCTCAGTCTTTGTAAACAGCAATGACTCATGCCCAAAATTCCCTAGTCAAACCACAAATATTCACAACGAAATAGACTTCACTGAAGACAATGTTGAAAAAGCATTGCATGGCCTAAAACTTTCTCTGTCAATTGGACTTGATGGACTATGGGCATACTTCCTAAAAAAGCTCTCCACAGCCATAGCTGAACCACTAAGCAGTTCAATCCTACAGTACCTATGGTCGCTAGCCACGATCATCCCCATCCTCAAAAAGGAAGATCCAAGTCTAGTAGAAAACTACAGACCAATCTCTCTATGCTGCATCACATGCAAAGTCATGCAATCAATCATAAACCAATCCATTGCCCTCCACCTAGAAACTAACAACCTACTTTCAAACAAGCAATTCGATTTCAGGAAAAAAATATCTTGCAATTTACAACTACTACACTGCAAAAACATATGGACCTCAAAACTTGACCAGGCAAAACAATAGATACAATTTATATAGATTTCTGTAAAGCCTTTGACTCAGTGGTTCATGATAAACTACTTCTGAAACTGAAATCTCTGGACCCCTACATGACTGGATAACTGTGTTCCTGTCAAACAGACAATAAATGGTCAGAATAGGGAACGTCTATCTACTGTAATCTCATTCCTGTTAACTGCAGTGTACCCCAAGGCAGCTTACTAGGACCAACACCCTTTATACTCTATATAAATGGTCTTTGTGATCATATTACAAGTAACTGCAATCTCTTCGCCGATGATATAAAACATTTCAACACCACCAACAACCCTGCTATCTTCCAAAAAGACCTTGACTCTGTGTCAGAATGGTCAAACATCTGGCAGCTCCAAATCTCAACCAAAAAAATCAGAACACCAAATACCTTGCAGAGGACCCTCACTCTGTCAAAGATCTTGGAATACTCATATCAAATGACCTGTTTGCCAAAGCCCACTGCAACAACATTGCCAAAAAGGCTTCAAGAGTTGTTAACCTAATCTTACATAACTTCTTCTCTGATAACATCAAACTGCTAACCAGAGCATACAAAACATTCGCCAGACCAATCTTTGAATACAGCTCATTTGTCTGGAACCCACATCGCATATCACACATAAATGCAATAAAAAGTGCCCAGAGATACTTTACTAGAAGAGCCCTCCACTCCTCTATTAAGTCACAACAGAATACCTCAGGCAACCAAACTTGAAATCCTGGGCTTAGAAAGCTTAGAAATATGTTGTCTTTGGCACAGCGTAGGCATAGCTCATAAAATTATCTACTACAATGTCTTACCTGTCAACAACTACTTCAGCTTCAACCACAACAATACACGAGCACACAACAGATACAAACTTAAAGTGAACTGCTCCAAACATGACTGTAGAAAATAGGACTTTAGCAACAAAGTGGTCAATGCCTGGAATTCACTATCTGACTCTGTGGTTTCGTCACCTAACCCCCAAAACTTTACCCTTAAAATGTTGTAGTTTCATTCTTGGTATTCTTTAGGGTTATATTTTTGTTTTAAATATTGTTCTGATTTAGGTATTATTTAGTTTTGGTATTGTATAATGTTGAATGCCACCAACAGCCCTTTGGGATTGAGTTGGGTATAAACACTGTCAAATAAATAAAATAAATACATTTTGTATCCTTAATAGCAGCGTTCAAAGGTAATGGAGTTTATGAAATGTTAGCAGGAGTATCACAGACTCTTACTGATTTAAAAAAAAAATACATTTGCTTAACAGCTGCTGCTATAATAAAGAAAAAAATTTCCAGGTAGTCCTCAACTTACATCCAATCACTTAGTGAACATTCAGTGCTCCTCAACTTTTAACCAACCAGTGACCACCGTATAACTACATACAACCCATATTCAAAGTTGCAATAGACAGATAAACCCATGCAGTCATGTGATCACATTTTGGGTTTTTGGGAACCAGTTCACATTTATGGTTGTTTGCAGTGTCCCATAGTCACATGGACACAATCTGCGTCCATTTTTTCCCTGTTTACCTATAGTTTCTGGCAAAAAAATGCCCACGGAGAAAAATATACACAGGTAACAACTGTGGTGCCTACTTAACAACCACAATATCCACTTAATAATCACCATAAAAAACAGGCATAACTTTGAATTCAGTCACATGATACTTTGACTTATGATCAGAGTGAGTTATGACCGTAACCAGGGCCGCCGATAGACCGGTATTACTGGGAGTGGTGTCAGGGGCCCGGCCAAATTGAAAAATGGGGGGGGGGGGGCGGCGCCCACCAAAAACTCCCCAACCCCGATTGCGACGAACTCTGCCTCTGCGGAGCTTCTCCTCCGACAGCAGCCCGCACCTTCTTCCCACCCCCGTGAGGAAAGAAGGCAGGGAGGCCGGCAGACAGGCAGGGAGCCCCGATGGCAGCCGCGGAAGGAGGAGTCACCACAGGGGTGTCTCGGCCCTCCCGAAGCCAAGCCACGCTGCTGGGGAAGCAGAATTGGGGAAGTCGGGAGAGGGCTGAGCCCAGCCGGCTTCTCTGCCGGTCTTGAGTCCCCCCCCCCCGAGGATTGCGAGGGCAAGAAAGCCGCGCCTTTCGGCCTCCGGAGGTGCTGGGCCGGGGGTTCGGGGGGCTGTGAACACCGCCCGCCGCCAGGAGCCAATGGCTTCTTTTGGGTGGGCGCCGGCTTACTCGCTTGCATTCCTGCAGCTAGCGCTGGGAGCAGGTAAGCGCGAGGGGGAGGCAAGTGGAGATCCAGGTCCCTCTTTTCATGCATCCGCTCAGTGAGCCTTTCTTTGGAGTTGCATTTCTTTCTTTCTTTCTTTCTTTCGTTCTCTCATTCTCTCTTGCTCTTTCATTCTTTTTTCTTTCTCTTGTTTTCTTTCTTTCTCTTGCTTTCTCTCCTTCCTTCCCTCCTTCCATTTCTTTCATTCCCCCTCTCTATTTTTATTTCTCTTTCATTCTCTTTCTTTCTTTTCTCTTTCTTTCTTTCCTTCTTTCTTTCTTTCCTTCTTTCTTTCTTTCGTTTCTTTTTCTTTCTCTCTTTCTCTTGCTCTTTCATTCTTTTTTCTTTCTCTTTCTTTCTTTCTCTTGTTTTCTCTCCTTTCTTCCCTCCTTCCATTTCTTTCATTCCCCCTCTCTCTTTTTATTTCTCTTTCATTCTCTTTCTTTCTTTCTTTCTTTCTTGCTCTTTTTCTTTCTCTCTTTTACCTTCCCTTCCTCTATTTCTTCTTTTCTTTCTCCTTCCTACCTTTTTCCCTCCCTCCCTTCCTTCAGTCCTTCCTCTCTTACTCTCCCCTTTCATAAGTTTCCTTGCTTCCTTCCTCTGTTCCTGTCCCTTCCCCCTTTCTTTCTTTCTTTCTTCCTTCCTTCTTTCTTTCCTTCCCTCCCTCCATTTCTTGCTTTCCTTCTCCTTCCTCCCTTCTTTCCTCCCTCACTCCCTTCTTTCACTCCTTCCTCTCTTACTCTCCCCTTTCACACCTTTCCTTGCTTCCTTTGCACCCTTCCTCTGTTCCTGTCCCTTCCCTCTTTCCTTCCTTCCTTCCCACCCTCCGTCCATTTATTCACCCATTCCTCTCTTGATCGCCCCTTTTACCATTCCTTCCTTCCTTCCTTCCTTCCTTCCTTCCTTCCTTCCTTCATAGCTCGCCCTTGCCTTTCTTCCCTTCCTTCCAGATGGGAGTGCCCCCTCAAGACACCTGCCCGACTGCTGGTACCCTGCTTTTTCTCCCCCCTCGTCCTTTCCAGCTCCTTGCCAGTGGCTGCCATTCGCTGGCTGGGGAATTCTGGGAGTTGAAGTCCAGATATCTTCAAGTTGCCAAGGTTGGGAAACATTGGCCGATGTGACTGCCTTGCTTGGCGTGAAGCGGGAAATGATCCCCGGGGGATGGAGTGGCTCGGCGACTTAAAATAGTTTTAAAATGGCGGGGGGGGGGCAGATACTTAGGCTGTATGTGGCCCCAAAATTCCTGATGGCGGCCCTGACTGTAACTCCAGGAAATTACAATTACAATGTCGAGGACTATATATATCTTGATATTAAAGACGTTTAACCATAGCAATAACTGTAACCAGCGCCAAATTGTTTGATGAAACAATTACTTTCCTCCAAAAAACAATAGGATGGAATTTCTTCTCTGTCTCTCTGTTTCCCTTCAGGAAAAGGGGAGACTGCTAATGCTAACTTAGATGTAACTGTAAGATTTTCCTTCAGCAATATATCTCTCCTAAACCTTGCTGATTTTTAAAAGTAATTGCAAGGGGTAAAGTTTTTAGTTGGCTACCATGGCTTCTTTTTGTCTTTTTGACAGATAGTATTTTCAGTTCTTTAAACACAGTACTGTAGTTTTAACCATTTTTGAAAACAACGTTGAGTTTGGAGAAAACACCATAGTTACTGTAATTTAGTACAGTATTTAGATCCTTCACACTAATCTGATCAGCCAAAACACTACATGCATAGAACAGGGTGTGCTGATCTAAACATGAAACAGTATCTACAGTATAAAAACAGACTACTTAGATTTCACCAGACAAGCTTTTTAGCAATTAAGAGAGGATGTATAAAGAGATACTTTGAAATGAGATGGATGACAAATTTATATAATGATAATAATAATAATAATAATAATAATAATAACAACAATAACAACAACAATAACAATAATAATACTGATATATTTGTACATCAGATATAAGGTTGCAAGTAAGAGTGGTAACGCCAATACCCAGTTTTGAAATAGAATAGAAATTTTACGAATAATTAGAAATGTAAAATTGCCAACAATCTTTCTTCCTCTCTCCCTCTTTCTCTCTCTCTCTCTCTCTCTCTCTCTCTCTTTGTTCTGCAATAGAAAGCAATCAGCACTGGTTAATGATTAGTTTCCAAATGCAATTCAAAGTGTTGGTTATGACCTATAAAGCCCTACATGGCATCAAACCAGATTACTCACGGGACCGCCTTCTGCCGCATGAGTCCCAGAGAAGTCCCAACAGTTGGCCTTCTCCAGGTCCCGTCAACTAGACAATGTCGCCTGGAGGGGCCTAGGGAAGAGCCTTCTCTGTGGGGGCTTCCATCCTTCTTGCCTTCCACAAGAGTTTGAAGACCCACTTGTGCTGACAGGCACATCAGACATCAGTCCTTACCGATGAATGGAACACATGTTTGTTTGTTAAAATGAATGTTTTTTAAAAAAATAAATAAATTGGGGTTTTAGATTAGTTAGTTTAGTTTTTAAAATTGGATCTAGGATATTTTGTATTGTTCTTCATATGCTTTCAGTTGCCCTGAGACCCCAGAGAGGGGGGGCATATAAAATAGATAGATAGATAGATAGATAGATAGATAGATAGATAGATAGATAGATAGATAGATAGATCGATCTCCCCCAAGACAAATACTTTATCTTGTAACAGCAGCGATGAGATGCTCCTAAAATTCCAAATTACTCACCAACTCCCAATACCGGGGTGGGGAGGGGTTTACTGACATAAGAGTTTCATCGCTTATAAAACAGTTCCATGTGTGCAGGTATATCTGGATGAAATAAAGTAAGGGCATCCCTGAATGTGTGGATGCACATGAGAAACATCCATGCCTTTTCCAATTTTATTTCCTTCTTTCTTTCTTTCTCTCTCTCTCTCTTCTCCACGGTGCAAGAAGGAAAAAAATGCCCTGGGCCAGTGTTTGGCTTACTTTCCTGGTAAGGCTTGGAGATCGCCTGACACACCCATTCATCAGCTCTCCAAGCAATGCCACTTTCTCCCTGCTCCAAGGCCCCTGCTGGCCTGGAGGCCAGCGGATCCCTGAGGTCAGTGGAGCTCTGTAGGTGCATCTCATTTTTCCCAGGTTCGCCTGGTGCACCAGTTGCGACCCTATTTGAACCGGGAGACACTGCTCACAGTCACTCATGCCCTCATCACCTCGAGGCCCGAGTACTGTAATGCTCTCTACATGGGGCTACCTTTGAAAAATATTCGGAAACTTCAGATCGTGCAGAATGCAGCTGCGAGAGCAGTCATGGGCTTTCCTAAATATGCCCATGTCACACCAACACTCTGCAGTCTGCATTGGTTGCCGATCAGTTTCCGGTCACAATTCAAAGTGTTGGTTATGACCTATAAAGCCCTTCATGGCACCGGACCAGATTACCTCAGGGACCGCCTTCTGCTGCACGAATCCCAGCGACCAGTTAGATCCCACAGTGTGGGTCTTCTCTGGGTCCCGTCAACTAAACAATGTCGCTTGGCGAGACCCAGGGGAAGAGCCTTCTCTGTGGTGGCCCCGGCCCTCTGGAACCAACTCCCCCCAGAGATTAGAATTGCCCCCACCCTCCTTGTCTTTTGTAAGCTGCTTAAAACCCACCTGTGCCGCCAGGCATGGGGGAACTGAGATACACTTTCCCCCTAGGCCTTTAAAATTTTATGCATGGTATGTCTGTATGTATGATTGGTTTTTATATAATAGGTTTTTAGTATTGGATTATTGTTGTATACTGTTTTATAACTGTTGTTAGCCGCCCCGAGTCTGCGGAGAGGGGCGGCATACAAATCCAATAAATAACAACAACAATAATAATAATAATAATAATAATAATAATAATAATAATAATAATAATAATCTCAACACTTCCTGGCCCATGAAGGTCCCGGAACCAAAGCCAGCAAAGTGAGAGGGGTGACAGTGGCAGCAACTGTAGTCCAAAGCCCAGCAGTGATGCTTCCAAAGTCATGTACCATTCCTGGAGCAGGGCCTCTGGTTTGATAGGGCAGGGAGAAAGAGGTGCTGCCTGGAGAGCTGGCAAATGGACATTCCAGGCAGTCTCCAAGCCAGGAAGGTAAACTGAGTACCTTGCAATCCCACTCGTCCCTCACTACAGCCATCTCCCAGGAAGTGGTGGTAGCCAGAACTGGGCCAGGCAGAGCTGCCCAATGCAGCAGTGCCTGGCGAGGAAGGCCAGATGGGGAGGTGCAGCCAATTGTCTCATTCATGGTGATGTGGGTTGGATGGGCTGGAAGAAATGCAGTTGAGTGGAGCCTCAGTTGCTACCTCCCTTTCCTGCCGCTCCGATATGCTTTCCTGCCTTCCACGTGGCCTTAGTGCCCCTCTGCTGCCCCTTGCCTCTTAGTGTCCCCTGCCACCCCCCTTGCCTCTTAGCACCCCTTAGGTCATGCCACCCACCCATAGGGGGCAGTACCATCCACTTTGAAAATCACTGCTCTACATCAAAGAGATAATTAGGGGGATCTGCTTCTTTATCTTGAGTAGTGATCACTTCAGAAGTTTTTATTTATTTATTTATTTATTTATTTTTTCATTTGATTTGATTTGATTTGTATGCCGCCCCTTTCCGTAGACTCGGGGCGGCTCACAACACAATAAAAACAGTTCATGACAAATCTAATAATTTACAATTTAAAATATTTTAAAACCCCCATTATTAAGCAGACATACATACAAGCATACCATACATAAATTGTATAGGCCTGGGGGAGATATCTCAGTTCCCCCATTCCTGACGACAAAGGTGGGTTTTAAGGAGTTTATGAAAGGCAAGGAGGGTAGGGGCACTTCTAATCTCTGGGGGGAGCTGGTTCCAGAGAGTCAGGGCCACCACAGAGAAGGCTCTTCCCCTGGGGCCCGCCAACCGACAGAAGGCCAACTCTGTGGGACCTAATCAGTCGCTGGGATTCGTGCGGCAGAAGGCGGTCTCGGAGATATTCTGGTCCGATGCCATGAAGGGCTTTATAGGTCATAACCAACACTTTGAATTGTGACTGGAAATTGATCGGCAACCAATTCAGACTGCGGAGTGTTGGTGTAACATGGGCATACCTGGGGAAGCCCATGACTGCTCTCGCAGCTGCATTCTGCACGATCTGAAGTTTCCGAACACTTTTCAAAGGTAGCCCCATGTAGAGAGCATTACAGTAGTCGAACCTCGAGGTGATGAGGGCATGAGTGACTGTGAGCAGTGAGTCCCGGTCCAAATAGGGCCGCAACTGGTGCACCAGGCGAACCTGGGCAAACGCTCCCCTCGCCACAGCTGAAAGATGGTTCTCTAATGTGAGCTGTGGATCGAGGAGGATGCCCAAGTTGCGGACCCTCTCTGAGGGGGTCAATAATTCCCCCCCCAGGGTGATGGACGGACAGGTGGGATTGTCCTTGGGAGGCAAAACCCACAGCCACTCCATCTTATCAGGTTTGAGTTTGAGTCTGTTGGCACCCATCCAGGCCCCAACAGCCTCCAGACACCGGCACATCACTTCCACTGCTTCGTTGACTGGACATGGGATGGAGATGTAAAGCTGGGTATCATCCTACAGTGTGAAGGTTTTAGACTAGCTACTTGTTTAAATTATTCTAATAGACTGACTGGTTGTTTTATTTGAAATTTCACTGTAGATGTATTAATAAGAAATTAAATAAGAAGCTCAGATTATAGGTGTTGAGTCTGTATATATTACCATGTAAATAGTTGCCTGAGGTGAATGCTGTTACCAGGCAGATTGAAAAGAATAGGACGCGTCTGATTGGCTCAGACGCAGCACAGCTCTTTTGGGCGCGAGCCTTAAGAGTATAAATAGAGCCGAGTTTCTCATTGCCGGCTGGTGAGTTCCCAGCTGATTGTCACTTGCGGAAAGAGCTGAATAAAGGGAACCACTGTTTAGCAATTCGTCTGGCGTCTCAATACTTTTCACTGGCGACGAGAACCGGAGAGAACCTACAAGCAAGATGAATCCTTCGCAGATCGGCCGAGCACCCGACTACTTCGACCCCGAAAAAGCGTCTTGGGAAGCCTACATGACCCGCTTCGAAATCTTCCTGGAAGCCGCCGGAATGGGGACCGCCGAAGACGACAGGAAGCGAGCCATCTTCCTTAACTACTGCGGCCCCGAGATCTTCGACTTGGCTCAAACACTCACCGATCCGCTTCCTGCCAAGAGCGTGCCGTGGCCAGACTTACAATCCAAGCTTGCGGGTCATTTCAAACCCACGAAGCCAGCTGTGGTGTACCGCCATCAGTTCTCCAGGATGGCCCAACGAGAAGCTGAGTCTATCAATCAATTCGCCACAAGACTCCGAACCGTCCTGTCAAAATGCCGTTTTGACAGCCCAGAAGCTCGACTAACAGACGCGATTATATTCGGCATGAAAAACGCCACCGTACGAGGCAAACTCCTCACCGAGGACGAACCTACATTACAAACCGTCATCAAGCTTGCCCAGACAGCCGAGGTCGCCGAAGCGGCTGCCAAAGACCTCCAAAGCCACGTCAACAAAGAAACCGTCTCTAAAATCTCCTCCACAGCCGATCCAGCCGACGACCTCAACCCGCCATCCGCCACCGACGATTCCTGCCTCCTGCTTCCCAGCGACCCCGCACGACAACCGAGATACCCTCGCACACAAGCTCCATGCCCAGGTTGCCGGGGAAATCATCCGCGACTTCGCTGCCCGTTTCGGGAAGCCATCTGTCGCCGCTGCAATCGGCGCGGTCACATCGCTGAGGCCTGCCGGGCTCCCCAGCCAGAGGAAACCTTCTCTGCTCCGCGCCAACAGCGTTTCTCCTACCAGGCTCCACAGGGCCGTGAAAACCGGCCTCCCAGATCTTTTACCCGGAAAAACAACTTAGCCGCTAACCGCGACTACAACAGAGGTAACTGTCAAACTTACGTAAATTGCGCAAATTCAACGCAAGGCACCAAAATCATTATTTCCCTACTTTTAAATGGCAAGCCTTGTGATCTAGAACTGGACACCGGGTCTAGGCATTCTATTATGCCTTGGGACAAATTTAAAATGTATATGCCACATGTCTGTAAGTCTATGTTAACTCAAACTGCTTTGATTATAAGGGATTTCCAGGGACATGTAATCCCTGTATTGGGTAAAATTGATATTCCTGTACAATTCAAATCTGTTAATTGTTCCCTACCTTTGGTGATAGTGGATGGGGCAAGGCATTCCCTCCTTGGGTTAACCTGGATGGGCCCCTTAGGTATTGAGATCTCTGGCATCTGTTTAGTACAGTCCCCTTCTAATACCCCAGATTTTGTACTTGAGTTTCCTGAAGTATTCAGCCCCACTTTGGGAACGTATAAGGGGGACCCTATCTCCTTCTCCATAGACCCAAAGGTTCCGCCCATTCGCCTGAAACCACGAAGGGTTCCTTTACCTTTACTGCCTAAACTAGACCTTCAGTTAGATCAACTTATTGCTCAAGGGATCCTAGTCCCTGTAGAGCAAGGGCCTTGGGAGACTCCAATTGTCACTCCATTGAAACCAGACGGTTCACTAAGGGTCTGTGCAGACTACAAGTCTACTATAAATAAGGCCCTTCAGCATCACCCCTATCCCATACCTGTAGTTCAGCACCTCCTACACTCCCTAGGAGAGGGAAAAGTCTTTGCAAAGATCGATCTTGCTCAGGCATACCTGCAGCTTCCGGTCGATGAGCCTACCTCTTTGGCTCAGACCATTGTCACGCACAGAGGTGCTTTCCGATGCACAAGATTGCAATTCGGGGTAAGCATAGCCCCTGGGATCTTTCAGAGCTTAATGGAGCGAGTGTTAGCGGGGCTTGAAGGAACCATACCCTACTTCGATGATATACTAATTTCGGCTAAAACCATTCCCCAATTGAACCAGAGAATCAGGGCTGTCCTACAACGACTCCAATCCAAGGGCCTCAGGGTAAAAGCAGACAAGTGTGTATGGGGCACCACTAGTATTGAATTTCTAGGGTATAGAATAGATAGTCAGGGCATCCACCCCACAACCGATAAATTAAAAGCAATTACCGAAGCGCCAGAACCAACCAATAAGACTGAACTACAAGCTTTTTTAGGTCTTCTGAATTTTTATTCTATTTTTTTGAGACAGAAGGCAACGGTCGCAGAACCCCTCCACCGACTCCTTCAGAAGGGAATTCCCTGGACCTGGGGCAGACCTGAACGCCAAGCATTTTCTCTAATAAAGACCTTATTGACTTCTAATAGTGTGGTGGTTCAGTACAGTTCAGTCTTGCCCATAAGGCTTACATGCGATGCTTCGGCTTATGGGGTGGGCGGAGTACTGGCCCACGTAATGCCAGACAACACTGAGGCACCTATAGCTTTTTTCTCCAGAACACTAACCCCTGCTGAACGTAACTATAGCCAGTTGGATAAAGAGGCCCTGGCTTTAATAGCTTGCATTAAGAAATTCCATAATTATTTATTTGGAAGGAGGTTTGAATTAATAACCGACCACAAACCCCTTTTGGGACTTTTGCCTTCAGATAAACCTACCCCTCCGTTCATGTCCCCTAGACTGATTAGATGGGCTCTCTTCCTCTCCAGTTATCAGTACACCTTAATACATAAGGGAGGGAAGTCCATAAGCCACGCTGATGGACTAAGCCGGTGCCCCTTGGCACAAAGAGGGGAGGAACCAGTTCCTTCAGAGGATGTACTACTGCTAGAAATAGAAGAAACCCCCCTAACTTCAGCCAAGGAAGTGGCTGAGCATACTAAGGCAGATCCCATTCTTCAAAGAGTGATCAATTGTATACTCAGGGGTTGGCTTGGGGGACCAGAGGAGGGGGGACTGGCAGACTTTAAGACAAAGCGACTAGAATTGTCATACTTGAAGGGATGTGTACTATGGGGGGATCGAGTGGTCATTCCAACCACACTTAGGCAAAAGGTGTTGAGTATGTTGCATGTGGGACACCCAGGCATGGTCCGAATGAAGGGGTTGGCAAGAGGATACCTGTGGTGGCCGGGCCTAGATCTCGATATAGAACATTGGGTAGCTAAGTGTGACCCCTGTCAGGAGTCACGACCCAATCCCCCTCGAACTGCCCCCGTAGAGTGGGGAGAGCCCACTGGGCCTTGGTCCAGGATACATATAGACTTTGCTGGCCCCATCGGGTCCCAGTTTTTCCTGGTGGTCGTAGATGCTTTTTCTAAGTGGGTAGAGATAGTGACTATGCAGAATATAACAACATGTGCCACCATAAAGGCTCTGTATCACTTGTTTGCAACCCATGGGTGTCCTGATGTCCTTGTTTCAGATAATGGACCACAACTGACCGCACGACAATTTGAGGTGTTTTTGAGTAATCTAGGGGTCAGACATGCGCTAATCTCCCCTTACTCCCCATGGGCTAACGGGTTGGCTGAACGTTATGTGCGTGTGGCGAAAGAGGCGCTGCGCAGAGCAGGCCCTGGGGAAGTACAGAGTAAATTAGACCAATTCCTGTTAATGCAACATATTACTCCAAATGCTGCCACCCATAAAAGCCCTGCAGAAGTCTTAATGGGGCGGAAGCTAAGGTCCCCTTTAGACAGGTTACACCCCCGATTCTTGAACACCATGGGTCAAGGTGAAATGTCTGTAATGCCTGAAAGAAGCATGTATCTAGGCCAGAATGTATTTGCCCGAAATTTTGATGGGGGAGTTCAATGGGTAAAAGGAAAAGTCCTACAACAAAAAGGGCCTAAAACATATTTAATACAATTAGAGGATGGCCGTATTTGGAAACGGCACATTGATTACTTAAGGGGGCGGATTAACTCTGAAAATACGCAAACCGCCATTGTAACCTCTTCCCCCAAAGCAGACTCTTATGTACAACCCGACTTATTGGATGTAAATTTGGGCTCACCGAGGCTGGAACGCTCCAACGACACCAACGAGCCACCATCATCCTCCTCCGACGTCGATTCAGCCTCCATCCGGACTTCGCTGCAGGCCGGAGCCCCCACTCGGGCCCAGCCAGGCTCCGGATCCGACAGAGAGCCAACCTCCACCAACGAAGTCCCAGACTTAACTGAATTGCGCAGGTCTGAGCGAGCCGCACGCAGACCTTCACGATTGGAGGACTTCATCACATGGCTCAGCTGATGGACAGTTGCAACTAACTAAGGAGGGAGGGGTGTTGAGTCTGTATATATTACCATGTAAATAGTTGCCTGAGGTGAATGCTGTTACCAGGCAGATTGAAAAGAATAGGACGCGTCTGATTGGCTCAGACGCAGCACAGCTCTTTTGGGCGCGAGCCTTAAGAGTATAAATAGAGCCGAGTTTCTCATTGCCGGCTGGTGAGTTCCCAGCTGATTGTCACTTGCGGAAAGAGCTGAATAAAGGGAACCACTGTTTAGCAATTCGTCTGGCGTCTCAATACTTTTCAATAAGCTTTAAAATAACAGATGCTGGTAGCAAGCCCAATGTTACTCCTGCATTTTTCTGGAAAAATAAAATATAGGACACAAAGAATTTTTGTAAAGTTAAGTCACAATTGAATTTTTTTTGTTTTGGGTAGGCATTTGAATTACTTTGTTATTGCAGTGTCGCTCCTATGAGACGCATGGGTAACCTTGTGACGTTTATGAAAAACTTCAATACGTCAACATATTTTGAGTTATAAAAGTTCAGTTCCATGGTGTCTGAAAATTGCCACATTTCTTTTCTTCTGCCTTTCAAAGAATGCATTATGGCTGCTAAGCTGCTCTCCTACTGTAAAATCCGTAAAAACAGAGTAATTCCAGGTAAGTAAGTACAGTACATCTCTTGAGTCTAAGAGAGATATTAAAAGATACTGCCCCTATTAATTACACTGCATAACAAGAGCTCAAAACTTGCATTTTTTCAAATTTACTGCAATGTTGGTCAACCAGATTGGAAAAAATGACTCTGGTTTGAGATTAGAGAGCGTATTTTAACAGTAGAAAGCATTGTAACAAGAAAGCAAAAAAGAAAAAATAAACTTTTAAAAAGAGAAAAGCAAAGGAAAAGATTTACTCCGGGAATTAGGAAACAATTTGTTTAACCTGTGAAAGATAAGAGAGTTCCTCTGAATTTAGAAGAGGCGGAAAGGGAGGAGCAGCTAGAATAGACTTTGCAACAAAATAAAAGTCCATTCCTTCAAGGATACTATTCATTCCTCCTGACATAAAACTGTTTTCATAATTGAAGCTATGAATTGGTAATACAGGTATATAAAACTGACCAATTCGGTCCATTTTATTTAATTGAAAAAATACCAAAGGTTTTCTAGGACGTGTATGCCCTTTTGTGGAATGCTCCCCACATTGGGGGGGGGGGCAGGGCACATGCAAGGGGGCCATATACACATTACATTTTTGAGGTGCACGTGCTCACACATGCTTTGGGCACTTGGTTCAGAAAAGGTTAGCCATCACTGGTATAGGGTCTCCAAGGTGGTTGGACTACAAGACATCCAAGGTCCCTTCCAACTCTCTTATTCTGTTCTGTTGTTACAGACAAATGCAAATGCAAATTAAACATGCTGTATGTCAACAAACACACACTTACAGTATATGAATCTAAGATGAAACTAAGAGATATGGTTCATAAGACATTGGCATTTCAACATACAAGAAGACTAGTGGAAGCTTAACAGTTGTACAAAACTCAGATTATCATCATCTATTTTAAGATGAAGACCAACACTGATATGATGACACCAAAGCAAATTGAGATGTTCTCACCTCTATCATTTCTTTTTCTAAGATGACTAAGTAGCATATAGGTCTATATAGTTGACAGATTATTTCTCTGTAGTCTTGTCTACTCATGCATGCGTTGTTTTAATCCAATGTCGTGAGAATATATATGCACTTATCCATATGTACTTTCCTGGAATATGAAATTGTGGTGGAGGCCTTTTACAACTAATTATCCAGGGTATTATTTTTATACCCTATAATTTAGGCTTGATTTTGATACATTTCTATGTAGATATACATTATAGTAAATTAATTACAGGACAGATTATTGGAATGTATTCCATTATTTCCAATCTCTGAATTTGCCTTCAGGAAATAAAGAAGAATCATTGCTTTATCTCATTGTTTCCCAAATTTGGCAACTTGAACATATCTGGACTCAACTCCCAGAATTCCCCAGCCAGCATTTGCTGGCTGGGGAATTCTGGGAGTTGAAGTCCAAATATCTTCAAGTTGCCAAGGTTGGGAAACACTGCTTTATATGACTGGTACAGCTGGGTTAGCTAACAATGCTATAGAATGGATAGATGTGAACATCTAAAAAATTGGCATCCAAGAACAACCTTTTATGTGCAAATTGACTGATTAATTTGTAAAATACTGGATCATGTGCAGTGTCAAAGCTCCCAAGGTCACATCTTGAAATTTAGGGGAAAACATTTAAGGGACAACATTTATTATTATGTTATGATTCTAAGTTGCTGGTATTTTGACTTTTAAAATCCCAACCCCCCTAGCCCCCCTCCCACATTCAAAAATTAAAGAAGGCCTTTCTCCTTCTAGACATATCACCAAGCAATCTTCATCATCAATGAAGATCCAGGATTTAGCAATGTGAATATGGTTTTTCAGTTCTTTCTCTTTCTTTCCAGATGCTGTTTTTCAAAATAGAAAGCTATTTCGATTTGCTGAAAGATGGAAGTCTCATTGCTTAATTATATATACAAATGAGCCAAATAGAAAAATGGCCAAACTAGCAGCAGGCTGAAACATTCAATATGGCGCTTTGGGTGGATTCTGCAGCATAATTAGAAACATGTCTGTGCTTCCAAGAACACAATTAGGTGCCACAGAATTACATCTGTGTAAACACTTCATAGTCAATTAGGTGCCACACTACTCTGTCTATCTAAACAGACTTCATATACAAAACAACAGGTGGTTTGTGTCTTTGGAGGACTACTCAGTGAAAGCAAAAGGTAAGACATATTTTTATTTACCTCATTTTGATTATATATATATACACTTTTAACATCCTTCAAGAAGTTAATCACATTTTAAGCATACATTAACTCTAGGCCTGAAAATAGTTCAGATGAACTTGGTCCAAGGTCACTAATAGCAGTGGTTTTCAAAACCAAAAACTAAACATATCAAAACATACCCCTTATATTTTTCATATATTTATTTCTCTACTTTTCCATTAATTTCTTTCCAATTCTCCCTCTGCTTTTATCTCCTATTTCAGTTCTCCCAAAGAGATGGAAATGATACTGCTTATGTGTTCACAATAGGTAAGATCCCAACCTAGTTGGTCTTGAAAGTGCAACTGAAGATCAAACCAAACCAGCCAACCTTACTCAAATAGAGAATGCTTCTAGGAATCCTTTATATATTGATAAATACAAATAAAAGTATCTGTCACAGCAGAAATACATCTTTTAGTTCTTGAACATTCTTTTCATTGTAACCCTTCCCAAATAGTATTGTGAGTGGCCCAGAGGGGAATTCAAACAGTTGTATGTGGGAGTTTTTGAAAGGTTTAGAAAAAAGTATACACGTACTTGCATTTAATTTAATAACAGATGTCCTGGCAATCAAGATGTATAGCAAACCTATTAATAATAACCCTGATGATGTACCAATTCTATCAAACTGCTTAACAAAACAAGGCCCACTCATTTCAAAATGTGCAATTCAGTTCTTTATAGAGCTGGCAAATTACAGTGCAAGGGATTTGCATTTGCGTGGCAAGATTATTGCTGAATGCCTTAAATAATAAAATATTGTTTTGGAAATCTGTAACCCAAGAGATGACTTATACCTGAACATCAGACAGTGCTTTGGACAGGAACAGCTATCTGCTCAATAACCACTGCAAGAGTAATATGGAATCGAATGACAAGAGAAGCTACTGTATGTATAAGAACATGAAACAAAAATTAAAGAGCAATTGAAAACATCTGCAGTCAGTTCATGACGAAAGCAGATCAGCATTAAATCTGCTCAAGAAAAATAGAAGGATCAGGAGTAATAATATTATTCTAAGGAAGTACTTGGAATACCCACATTTAATTAACATAACTGCCATTCAACAGATAGCAGTCTTGGCTCTAGACTACAAAGCTGTGGGTTCAAATCCTCTGCCAGCCCCCTTGATTTCATCCCAGCTGCTGACTTGACAGTTCCTATTTTTCAGAAAATGTGTTTTTCTGTGAATTGCTATTCTGGGGCTTGGAGAAGGATGGCACGTAAAAAATAGTGCCACAAAGTTCAAAAGTACTTTATATTTTACTTGTGAAAATAAATGGATGTAGGAGAAAGAGATAATTAAAAAATTATATAGATGAGAAATAGATTACTACAATTCACTAAATCTTGAATTCCTTGGGGTTATTTCAGAAGAAAAAAACTTGGTGTTTCATTAGCTTCACATTTTACCTTGATTTCAATGAATAAAGTATATTGCAATAATTCATTAATAGATCTTGATTCCCTTAAGAACATTTAAGAAGAAAAAGGATTTAATTTTTTTCATTAACTCCCTATCTCATGTCAGTGTTAGTTTAAGTTAATAAACCTGGAATTAATTTCAGCATATCATCATGACAAATTTCTGAAACATTCAGGATGACCTGGGCTTTATTTGCAATAGGCAGTTTAATATCTAGCTTGCTTTAAACTTTGTTTTTAATGTAAGAAATTTATGGTACATTCAGCTAAATGTATTATACAGTACACTTGGAGATACTTCTATAATCATAAATAATATGAAAGCGATTATTATGGGACAACTATTTTCCTCCTCATATAAGAGAAGTCGGGCAGAAATGTATGAAATTATTATGAAATATGTCTGAAATAGAAGATGCAACAAGCTCATTTACAGTTGACACTATGCACATGACTGCCTTGAATTAGCAATTCCTTGCTTACTACAGTTGTTGTTAACATTCCATGGCCGAACATCAGACCACTAAATAACTTAGGCTTGGTCTTAATTCAAAAAATAAAGCTACCAGTTTCGAATAAATCAGTGCATTTCAACCACAAAATGTCATTTGATTAAGGGGAGCTAGGCTAGCAAAAGCAATTCCAAGTACCTGTTCCAACTGAGCATAATGCTCCATCCGGCTAGAAAGATAAACACAGGTAAATAACTAATATCTTCTGCTCCATTCTTATACCCATCTAAACACTGAATAGTTCACAAACTGGATAACGGGACCTATATCTATAATTATTACCCTGGAGAGTCCATGATCACTGATTTTTAAGGGTCCAATATTTTACAACGTGGTCTGCAGGTAGTCCTCAACGTATGACCCGCAACTGAGCCTGAATTTATTGTTGTTAAGTGAGGTGTTTGTTAAGTGAATTTTGCCCCATTTTATGACCTTTCTTGCCCAAAAGGGAATCGCATGGCCCTGAGACTCTGCGACCATCATAAATATGAGTCAATTGCCAAGAATTTGAATTTTGATCACATGAGCAAATGTAAATGTGAAAAATGGTCCTAAGTCTAATGAACTGTTGTAAGTTAAGGACTACCAGTAATTGTTAGCAGCTTGATAATACCAGTATCAATTAATAAAATAAAACCTGTGTCTTGAGTAAATTGCTAGTGTATGAGGATTGATTTAAAATCATTTAATAAGATTTTTAATTAAAGCACAAATCAAACAATTGGTTCAAAGTATTCCTTGACGGTCATGCAATTCTGAATAGCTATAGACATGATTATAGCTCCAAGCTTTGGATCACACGTTAATCAGGGGGAGGGGATGGTTGTGTTCCAGAACTGAAGTGGAACTGGAGTTGGGAATGCTGGAATTGAAATAGAGTTTGGAAGTTAGGGCTCTTCTCCTGGATTGTGTCTACAAAGAGGGAAAAGATGAACTATAGTGAAATAGCAGTTTCCCAGGAAGAAGAGAGTGGATGAGACAAGAGAGATTGGAGCTAGATTGGAGAAAGTGGAAGAGATTTTAGGCTCCAATCCCTAAAATTTCCCAGGGATTGGCTCAGTGATGGCGAATCTTTTTTGGTTCGTGTAGCAAAAGGGGGAAGTGCGGGGAGTACCCCCATGCATATGCCCACACCCGTAATTCCATGTGACTTCCCCCATTCATACATATATGGACACTCCCCTTGCTCCCAGCATGCAATAGCATGCCCATTTTTCGCTCTCCCCAGGCTTCAGAGCCTTTCTGGGAGCCTGGGGAAGGCAAAAACAGCCTCCCCTCCCCTAGAGGCCTTCCCGAAGCCAGAAACGGCACATTTGCCAACTTCTGGTTGGACTGAAAGCCTATTTTTTTGCTCTCTGCAAGCTCCAGGGCCTTTCTAGGAGCCTGGGGAGGGCAAAAACAGCCATGCCCACCCCTGGAGGTCTTCTAAAGCCCAGAAACCATCCATTTGGCAACTTCCATTTGGACTAGAAATCCTTTCCCCCCCCCCCTCTATATAGCCTGGAGAGGGTGAAAACAGCCCCCCCCCGCCGCCCAAGGCTGAAAACAGTCTGTTTCCTGACTCCCAGTGGTATAGCTATTAAGATAAGAGTATGGTAGCACAGATAGGCCTCAACATACAAGCATAATTGAATCCAAAAATTCTGTGGCTGAGATAGTTGCTAAGTGAATTTTGCCTCTTTTACCACCTTTCTTACCACTGTGGTTAAGTGAATCACTGCAATTGTTAAGTTAGTAATATGGTTGTTAAGTGATTTTGGCTTCCCAATGGCTTTGCTTGTCAGAAGGTCACAAAAGGTGATCACAAAACCCTGGGCCACTGCAAATTTCATAAATATGAGGATGGTACAACAGTCATAACTGTGAAAAACTTTTTTCATTGCTGTCGTATCTTCGAAAAGTCACTAAAGGAACTGTTCTAAGTCAAGGATTGCCTATGTTAGTTTAGTCTGGCAAGATTTTGTCTACATGGCATAAGAAAATAAAAACCTGATCTTTAGCTGGATTATTTTATGTCATGCTACCTTAAAATCTGTCAAAGTTTGCGAAAAGTAACAAACTAAGGATGTAACTGATTTCAGAAGAACAGATTATCTCTTGGTGTATTTATTACTCAGTAACATTGTTTAGAAAATGTTATTAAGCTTATATCCGTATTATAATAGCTAGCATCCCCCTCCCGAACCCCATCACTACAGAGCTGGAACCTAGCAAAAGCAGCCAAAGTTGGAACAGCAGTTTGTTCGGAAGAGTTCTGGATTTGGAGCAGGGCTTCCTCAAGCAGCCGGCAGCTGAAGCTGTGGGCCTCTTTTGGCTCCAAACTCAGCCTAAAATGACCTGAAGCTCCACTGGAGCCAAAGCTGTCAAACCCAGACTATTGTCAACAATAGTTCTGGGGTCATAAGAAATGAAGTTGCTGTTACACCTGGCTTTGAAAATTGTGGGTGGGGATAGGGCGGAAATGACTGGCTGAAATACCCTCAAAATTCCTCAGCATCTACTTTGATTATGTATGAAATACATTTTAGGACTTTGGCAATAGACACTGGTTAGTTTTTTAATTTCATACACTTGATTGTTGCTGTAACAAGGAAAAAAAGTACTGTAGTACATATTAAAGTGTAGCCACCAACATGCAAATTTCTTTGCATGTTGGTAGCTACAGAATCACTACAGAAACTACAGAACTACAGAAAAGTTTAGTTTCTGTCATTATATATAGAATGCTTGTTCTATTTATTCATATCCTGGTCTTATACTCAATCAGCAACAGTAGTAGTAGTAGTAGTGGTGGTACGGTGGTAGTAGTAGTAGTCTTTTTATTTTAGTAACTGACCAGCATATAACCTATCATTAAAAGATAAAATTATATCTCTCCCATTCTGTTAATAGTCTAACATAAATACTACAAATTCAGATTACAGAACACTCAAAAATCAATATTACTAAGACTGTATATTTAAGGTCTTTGTGATAAAAGTAAATATATTAGAAATTTATATAATTTGAATAAAACTAGAGAATAAAGAAAAATAAATAAAAGAATAAACAATCACAAACATCTGCAGGTAAACTATTTCATATTGATATTGTAACTGTAAGAAGTAATAGTATGATGTAAAATAGAATTTTATGAAGAGCAATGGAACTAACTTAAAAGATTAAAATAATTAATTTGCAAATGATAGTTTTATGCATTATTAAAAGGCTTTCCAGAGAACAAATAACAGTGATTATAAATACACTATGTGCATGTATATCAATAATTATACAAATAAGCAACCACAATTTGTGAGTAACCAACAGAGTCAGAGAGTAAATATGGTTCACAAAATGAAACAAATGTCATGTATGCATGTAATAGTTCCCATCAAAGACAGCTGGAGGGGCAAGCAATTTGCAAATCTCCTCCAGATAACATTCAGAAGGAGTATTAACTTCTTTGGGTAACATAATCTCTGCACGCATTATTTATAATAATTTCTGCTCAAACCTAAAAAAGCATCTACTGTATTTTTCGGAGCATAAGATGCACCGGAGTATAAGACACACCTTATTTTGGGGGGAGGAAAATAGGGGGGGGTCTACCTACTGAGTATTCATCTGGCTAGTGTCCTTAGTCTGTTCAGCTTCAGCACATTATTTTATCCTCTGGTTAGGGCTGAAAAAGCCTTTTTCAGAGGGAATAGGAATGAAAACAAGCCTGCAAAGACTTAGGGCTGGAAAAAAACCTTCTTCGGAGGGAGTAGGAACCTGGCAGGATCATTAGCATCTAGTTAGGGCTGGGGGGAAAAGCTTCAAAAGAAACCCCTACATTCAGAGTATAAGACGCACCCAAATTTTCAGCCTCTTTTAGGGAGGAAAAAGGTGCATCTTATACTCTGAAAAATACAGTATATATAGGGAATAAATTATTTTCCTTTGTCCAGAAGATACTTCTCACAATGAAAATATAATAAACTCAAATGACAGTTAAATTAGACTTTTCCTAATTGAGATAGAAATCTATTTAATGTTTTGCTTCGTTTATCAATTGTTCATTTTTTATGCTACATTTAGTAGACTCAAATGTTCCTCCCCAAATAAAGGCAACTACACTGTTTTTTTCTTGAGGAAGAAAACATTTAGGTTCTCATCCAAGAAGCTTCATCGGTTTTGACTTGATGGTGGAGGTAGGGCAAGATAGTTCTGACAGTCCTTCCTTCCATCTCCCACCATCCTGCCAAAACCAATGAAGCATCTTGGGTGAGAAGCAAAACCTCTTCCTCAAGAAAAAGAAATCTAGTTGCCTTTTGGGGAAAAACAAAAAAAGCATTTTTGAGAACCTTTGACCTGGGTGATTGAGAATTTCCATAATGTACATTTAGTGGAACAATTCAAGATTCGCTACTGCACTGAAAAGGATGTACTTTGCTCCTGAATTCACTGAATTCACACCTTGATGCCAATTCCTTGATCAAATTTTATTTCATTGGTTCAGTTTCTTTCAAACATTCCTATTCAAGTTGAAATAGTTGTTGCATTCTAATAAACTGGCAAAAAGGGCAACCTATGTGTCAGTTGTGGGTTGTAAAACATTTTGTCACTGGTTCACACGCTTGCATACAACACTCCTGCATATGCACAGAAGCATCCCAGGCAAGTGGGCAGAGCCTCCTGCTGCTGGCTTTACCAGTTCTAAGAACCAGTTCGAACTGGGAGCAGCCCACCGCTGCAATGTGTTTCCTAATTAAATACTGAGAATTCAAAAGATCAGGGAATATTGTCTAAAAATAATGTATTATCCACAGAAGGCCATGTGGATCACAATGTTTCATTGCAGCACACAATCCCATGACTTATAAAAGGAAATCACTGCATGTACCAAAGAGAAGAAAACCCCTTTGTAGCACAAGGGATTCATTAAGTCAT
The DNA here is from genome assembly GCF_031021105.1 of Erythrolamprus reginae. Taxonomy (NCBI): domain Eukaryota; kingdom Metazoa; phylum Chordata; class Lepidosauria; order Squamata; family Dipsadidae; genus Erythrolamprus; species Erythrolamprus reginae. The sequence goes on along the minus strand of NC_091952.1, from coordinate 100,355,918 downwards.
ATGGAGAGAGGGGTCGTATACTCAATTCCAGCTGCTACCGTACTTCTAAATTATTTATTTAAAGTGTGATGATTGTGATGATTAGCTTACAAACTAATCAATATTTATGTTTTTCAGAACTGTATCTTATATAATCATTCAAAACATAAGGTAAAAGTTATCATTATGAAGGTTTTTTTAAAAAAAAAATGTGGGAAAAGGCCAGAACTAAACCATCCCCACTTGGGAGAACTCCAGCTATTGATCTTTAAACTATCAGCTAACTAGCTATCAGCTAACGTCCTTTGATAAGAAGAGCTTGGGCTCTCAGCAGCTGGCTTCATGGTTAAGATCTAACCATTGTTGAGGTGTCTTCTTTAGTAACTCTCCTAGGTACTGCAAACACCAACTATGCCTACTATATAGAAAGTCAATTTCCTTCCTGCTAACGTGTACTGCCCTTGAACCCTGTTCCACATTAGTTGTATTTAAACTTTAGCGGAACCATCTTCATTAATCTTTTATTGTATATATTTAATTAAACCTGAACCCAGTTTTTTGCAATCTGATTCTTTCAGATGTTTGAAGGCTACAATGCCAGAATATCTGGAGAGAACTAGGCAAGAGAAGTTTATCCCAGTCTCAAACCTTAGATATCTTATGGATCAACTTTGAAGAAAACTTTACAAAAATTAGGAACAAACAAATGTTTTATTTTCCCATGAACCCGGTATTTTTCTACATCTTGTTTATTATTTTAATACAGTATTGTTTAGTCTTTTGCTCCTATAACCTTTATTTATGAGTATTTATATACAGTTTATTACATGTTCTACGAAGCCCTTCACAATGAAAGGGTGCAAAGTATAACTTAAATAAATAATCAAACAAACAAACAAATAAGTAAATAAATAAATAGTACCATAAACTGAAGTCTAATTCCTACTTAACTGTTTGGCCAGTTTTCATTTCAACCATGTGAAAATCTATTTGTAAGCCTATTATAAATCTAAATGAAAGGAATATGATTCCAAATACATTTCCACTAGATGTTTGCTGGGCAAACACTATCAAAACAGAACACTCCTACTGTAAGAAAGTTTAGACGGATTTATTATCTATCCACTTTTTCTCTTTGCATTATTCTTACTGTCTTGGATACTTGTTTTATGAAGTATTTGATAGAGGTAATCAATCATACTATAACACTACCAAACAGATTTATAACTGAAAATACATATATAGGACTGTGCTGCTGGGTTTTAATGCTGCTCCACTTGAAAGGCTTCAATCAGATTTTTAAAATTACCAACTTCATGTAGGAATCAAGTTCATCTCAGGGTAGGTTTTTGCTTTAACATTAAGGAGCACATTGCTTCCAAAGACTGTGAATAGACTATGAAATATTACAATGTGATATTTTAAAAAGCCCTCCCATATTTTCTCATGTTATGCCAACAAAACTGTCCAACTGAAAACCAGAATTTTATAAAATCAATTAAAAAATGAAATAAAAAAAGAAAAATTTAATTTAAAAAAAAAACCCAGAATCAATATCTATGTTCATATGTTGTCTATTACACACAGCCCTGGATGGAGAGCTATTTAAGATACTGAAAAGAAACAAACCAAATATAACAATATTGAGTAGTATAAATCTTTGGGCAAAAACTTGCACTTCTTCTCTGCAGACTGAAAAGTGAAGTGCAAGACCAGCAAAAAATATTGGATGAATTATAAACTGAAATAAAAGAGAGAAGAGTGATGATGAATTAAAAGATGGAGAATAAGTGTATATGGGGTGAGATGGAGGAATAAATCAGAAACATTTGGTATTCATCCTTTTCCGTAAGTTTATCCTAAGTGTGGATAGACTGGCAATTGCTGGAAATTTTCATAATTAATTGATGATGTCTGATTGCAACAAAACTATCATTTTTCATATCTGCAGGGCAATTTAAGGCACCACAAAAAGTGACAGAATCCTTTATTTCACACATCTAATGTTCATTCCAGTTGCTCTGCCTAAGACTTTCTAAAATTCTGGAACTGATACCAGGTCTAAACAAGCAAAGATCTTTTATTATACTTTATTTAGAATAACTATTGTTATTATTTAACATATGATGAGAACATAAGAGAAATAAACCTATGTACACAGACCATGTAATTATATATAAAACTTTTTAGTTGCTAGACAAGCAACATAGTTATTCAGGTAAATAAATTTTGTGGACTATTACACAGTTTGCAATAAAAATGGGGCTGCCCTTTTCCATGGTGGCTCCCTCCCTCTAGAATAGTGATGGTGAACGTTTTTCCCTCGGGTGCCAAAAAAGTGTGCACTCACGCCATCACACATGCGCAAGTGCCCACATCCATAATTTAATGCCTGGGGAGGGCAAAAACTGCTTTTCCCATGCCCTGGAGACTCCCTGGAGGCCAGAAATGGCCTGTTTCCCAACTTCTGGTGCGCCTAGTAGGCTCATGTTTCACCCTCCCCAGGCTCCAGAGGCTTCCCCAGAGTCAGGGGAGGGTAAACATGCCATCCCCTATCCCCTCGGAGGCTTTCTGGTCTGCGGAACTCAGAACAGGACGGAGTCCATTAAAAGGCTGGTATGAGTGTGTGTTGTTGCTGTGTTTGTGTGTGTGTGTTATTATTTTGCTATTATTTTATTTCTTTCATTTTGTGTTTTTTATTTCATCTCAACCACCTTAAACCTCTGTGAGTAAGCAGTAATATAAATTTTCCAAATAAATAAATTACTGCACATGTGACAAAGTCTAAAAGTAGGGCATGAAAATCATGGAAATGAAATAGACTGCATAATGAATAACATTCTGACTTAATCAGAAATGATGCCAAGGCTGCCCTCCAGTAGGAAACAGATATTTTATTTATTTATTTTATTTATTTATTGGATTTGTATGCCGCCCCTCTCCGTAGACTCGGGGCGGCTAACAACAATAATGTTGGGCACCCAATCTATGAGAATGCAACAATGCCCACCTATCATATTCTATACTTTCCCAAGTTGCGTCAGATGTTTCTGCTGAAACTCTACAAAAAATTTTGGTTGAACCAAGCTAGGGGTAGAGCATGGCAAAGGAAAGGATATATTGCAGGCCTAAATATAACAATAGCAATAGCATTTAGACTTAATACCATTTCATAGTGCTTTTACAGCCCTCTCTAAACAGTTTACAGAATCAGCATATTGCCCCCAACAATCTGGGTCCTATAACATAGTTGGGAATGCCTTCTGGCAAGTATGACAAATATGAAAGAGACCCATATTCATTACGACTCCTTGATACAGTAAGAATGCAAAAGTTGGTAAATCCATGTAGTTGTGGCCCATTAATTTCTGGAATTCCTACTTCTTTCTCACACAATGTCAGGAATGATCTGTGACCTGGTATTAAATTGATTGATATCCCTATTTCTCTTCCATTTTTTAAAAAATTACTAAATGGCCTTTCGAAATGTGCATTATGTACTTCCCAGCCCAGTCAGGGAAAGAGTGACCTATGCCCCACGTCCACCTCTCTAAAGAAACGTAAGTTTATTGCTACTAAAGACAGAGGACAGTGGGGTAGAGTGAAGCTTTTATCTTGCTGAAAAAGTCGAGCATTATGAGAAGTTTTATTTCTCTGGAACAACCTTCTGGTTGGGGAAAAAGTGACTTCTAACCCATACTAAATTTCCAAAGAGATAACAAAGGTTTTCCATTAATTGTACGTACATACAAAGATGTTGTACAACAAGACATGATGGGAAGAGTTTACCAGTATAAAACTAGAAATAATATGGTTATTATTAAACAACAGCTCAGGAATTCAACATTTGTGTATCAACATATTTATTGGAAGAGCAGAACTGCTATAATTTGGAAACATTTTTGCTCTTGGCAGGCTTTCCAGTTATATGACCTCAGCTAAAGAGCCATTTTATAAGGCACGAAGGGGATGGAACGCTGGCTTCCACTCTATGGACAAAAAAGTGGCTTAACACAGTTCTTGGTGAACTTTTCACAAACCTTTTTCGCTATAATGAGGCCATTGGGACAGCTCTCTTTCAATGTTTTCTGAAGGCAGGGAACTATTTTGAACAAAGAAAACAACTTATATCCAAGAGCACATAAACCAATGGCTTCAAGTTCATACATGGCCTTTATGCTACAAATATGTATTTTTGTCACTCCAGGGACCAAACATCTCTCAATTACAAGCTTTACTATTTAAATGAAGTATCCTATGATGATTAACTGTACTGTGGTGCTCTAAAAATTAGTTCCAACATACCCGGTTGATAGTGGGTACAAGAAACAGAACTGAGGGTACAGTTCTGCATATAGGAGAACTTGACTCTTAACTCCTGAGTTTACTAAAAAAAAGTGAGAGTTGAAATGGTATTAGACAGACAAGAATACCATATGTACCATTAGAACACTATTGAAGGAGGTGAGAAACAAAAAAAAATTACAGGTCTCTGTTCTTTAAAAAAATATATACAGTATTTATTAACTGTTAACATTAAAAAAGACAAAGCAAATACAGAACAACAGAAAGAATTTACAATAAAGACATAAACAAAAAGTAAAAACAAAAACAAAACATAACCTATTCTCTGTTCTTTACTGTTTTATGGTAACTATTTCTTCCATTTATATGCTACCTCTTTCCAGCAGTCAAGGCATAGCACTTCCTCCTCTGATACATGCCTGATTTAGCATTTTATGAGGTAGGATGGGCTAGGACTCACTACTCACAGTCACTCATGCCTTCATCACCTCAAGGTTCGACTACTGTAATGCTCTCTACATGGGGCTACCTTTGAAGAGTGTTCGGAAACTTCAGATCGTGCAGAATGCAGCTACGAGAGCAGTCATGGGCTTTCCTAGGTATGCCCATGTTACACCAACACTCCGTAGTCTGCATTGATTGCCGATCAGTTTCCGGTCACAATTCAAAGTGTTGGTTATGACCTATAAAGCCCTTCATGGCATTGGACCAGAAGATCTCTGGGACCGCCCTCTGCCACACGAATCCCAGCGACCAGTTAGGTTCCACAGAGTTGGCCTTCTCCGGGTCCCGTCGACTAAACCAGTGTTTCCCAACCGGTGTGCCGTGGCACACTGGTGTGCCGCGAGACATGGTCAGGTGTGCCACAAAGAAAGAAGCTCAGCTTCTGGTCTCGCAACTTTTTGCAAAGAGCAAAAAGTTGAGACCGGAAGCTGAGCTTCCTTCTTTGCGCCTTCCAAGTTTTCCGGCAGCTGCAGCACCCCGCCCGGCTTCAGCTTCCCTGGCGACGGCAGCAGGTGAGCTTTGGTGCCTGGTGGGAGGGCGGCGGCAGCAAGAGGGCGGCACGCAGTGGGAGGGTGATGGCAGCGGCAGTGGCAGCAGGCAGTAGTTGTGGGGCGGCGGCAGTGTGGTCAGCTGTGAGGCGGAGCTCCAGAACGGAGGCACCGACCGGTGGTGGCTGGACATGCTGGAATTGCATGGCTGGCACTTGCCTGCTGGCTGGGCCGGGATGGAGGCTCCAGCCCCACGTCCATGCCCAGCGCAACACCAGCATGTACGGCGTCTACCAACACGCCTAGCCGCCGCCGTCGGTGCCTCCATTCCGGAACTCCGCCTCACAGCTGATCACCCTGCCGCCGCCCCATGGCTACTGCCCAATGCTGCTGCTGAGAGAAAGAGAGAGGGAGGAGAGAAAGAGATAGCAAAAGAGGGAGAGAGAGAAAGAGAGAGGGAGAGAGGGGGGAGAGAAAGAGATAGCATGAGAGGGAGAGAGAAAAAGAGAGAGGGAGAGAGAAAAAGAGAGAGGGAGAGAGGGGAAAGAGATAGCAAGAGAGGGAGAGGGAGAAAGAGAGGGAGAGAGGAGGAGAGAAAGAGATAGCAAGAGAGGGAGAGAGAAAGAGAGAGAAAGAGAGAGGGAGAGGGGGGAGAGAAAGAGAGAAAAGAGATAGCAAGAGAGGGAGAGAGAGAAAGAGAGAGGGTGGGATAGAAAGAGAGAGAGATAGCAAGAGAGGGAGAGAGAGAAAGAGAGAGGGAGAGGGGGGGAGAGAAAGAGAAAAGAGATAGCAAGAGAGGGAGAGAGAGAAAGAGAGAGGGTGGGATAGAAAGAGAGAGAAAGAGATAGCAAGAGAGGGAGAGAGAGAGAGAGGGAGAGAGGGGGGAGAGAAATAGAGAGAAAGAGATAGCAAGAGAGGGAGAGAGAGAAAGAGAGAGGGTGGGATAGAAAGAGAGAGAAAGAGATAGCAAGAGAGGGAGAGAGAGAAAGAGAGAGGGAGAGAGAGGGGGAGAGAAAGAGAAAGCAAAAAAAGAGAGAGAAAGAGAGATAGCAAGAGAGAGGGGGGGAGAGAGAAAGAGAGAAAGACAGCGAGAGAGAGAAAGCAAGAGAGAGAGAGAAAGAGGGGGGAAGGAGGGTAAGGGAAAGACATAGAGGGAGGGAAGGAGGGAGAGAGAAGGAGGGCAAAAAAGAGAGGAAGGAAGGGAGAAACAAAGAGAGTTGGAGAGAGAGGGGGAAAGAAAGAGGAAGGAAGGGAGAGAGAGAAAGAGGGATAGAGAGAGAAATAGAGCGAAAGAGAGGAAGAGAGAATTTTTTTTGTCCAAACTTTTTTAGCGCCCCCCCCACAATGTTCCCTAGGATTTTGTAAATGTGAATAATGTTGCGCGGCTCAAAAAAGGTTGGGAAACACTGGACTAAACAATGTTGTTTGGCGGGACCCAGGGGAAGAGCCTTCTCTGTGGCGGCCCCGACCCTCTGGAACCAGCTCACCCCAGAGATTAGAATTGCCCCCACCCTCCTCGCCTTTCGCAAACTCCTTAAAACCCACCTCTGCCATCAGGCATGGGGGAATTGAGACATCTCCCCCGGACCTATACGGTTTATGCATGGTATGTTTGTGTGTATGTTTTTGCTTTTTAATAAGGGGTTTTTAGTGACTTTTAAATTATTAGATTTGTTGTATATTGTTTTATTGTTGTTGTGAGCCGCCCCGAGTCTACGGAGAGGGGCGGCATACAAATCTAATTAATAATAATAATAATAATAATAATAATAATAATAATAATAATAATAGAAAATGACTGGTGTGAAGTCATCCAGGGATCTTTCTTGGTTAAGTGAATGCTTGAACCTGGTTCTCACCAGTGCTAGTCTAATACCTTAATGCCAACAACCATTTGAAACAACTAAATGAGTAATGCTTTGGAACCAGGAACACTTTCAGTTTTCTTAAGGGATATAGGGCAAAAAAGCTAAAGACAAAGGAAAGAAAGACTGTAAATGAATGGAACAAGGAAAATGAAACCTTCCCTTTCATTCATGTGGGGGCTGGCTTTTCACCAATTCTCCCAATGTGAACTTGTTTCGGAGAATTAAAACGTTGTGGCAATAAAAGGGCTAAAAATAATCTACTTGTACACTCTTCATAAAGGAAATTTTCCTCAATGCCTATGAAAAAGAACCATGTCTTTAATATCTACTCAAATGCCATCTATTTTATCTTTTCTAGTCACAAAAAGTTCAGACTGTTAGTGTCAAACTGCAAGAAATGCAAGGCACAATTCGTGACTAAACTGGCATGCCAAGGAAATCTTGAAAAATACACAAACATTAATAAACGTATCTGATTGGAGAGAGACTGTAGGAAGCACATCCTTAAATACAGCTTCAAAGCTAAAAACAAGAACCCTCATGTCTGTTTATAAACTTCTTTGTCCTCACAATAAGCAAGAGTTCTCTCTCCACATTACAAAGTTCTCTTTTCCTGTTCCTGGAATTTATTTACTCTACAACAAATGATCAAAGTTTCCACAGCAAAGCAGTATTAGCAAGGTGACAACACCTTCCTTTGTATAAAACTACTTAAAATCATAACAGAACTGATTATATTGTTGAATACTTTCAGCTCAACCACATTTAATCTCAGTGCAGTAGTACCTCGTGATACAAACCCCTTGTCTTACAAAGCTTTTGAGATGCGAACCCGGGGTTCGGGATTTTTGTGCCTCTTCTTACGAACTTTTGTCGCCTTACGAACCCGCTGCCGCGAACGCTGAACCCGGAAGTTCGGCAAAAGTTCAGGTTCGGCGTTCAGGTTCAGCTGATAAGCGCCACCGCCCGGCTGTCACCTTTTGAAACAGCCGGGGGGCTTCTTGGCATTCTCCCGAATGCCGAACCCGGAAGTTCGGCAAAAGTTCGGGTTTGGCGTTCAGGTTTGGGAGGCCTCCGAGAAGCGCCACCGCCCGGCTGTCACCTTTGCAGAAGAGCCGCGGAGCTGTCGGCTGGTTGGAAGGCACAAATGGAGGTGGGAAATCCTAATAGGGAATTCCATGGGCGGAGGTTTGACGTCACGGAGACATCCTTCCTGGCCGGCCGAAACGTGGACTCCAGGAAGGACATCTTCATGATGTCAAAGCTCTGCCCATGGAATTCCCTATTGGGATTCCTCACCTCCGTTTGAGCCTCCCGACTGGCCGACAGCTCCATGGCTCTTCTGCAAAGGTGACAGCCGGGCAGCGGCGCTTCTCGGTGACCTCCTGAACTCAAACACTGAACCCGAACTTTTGCCGAACTTCTGTCTGTCACCTTTGCCAAACTTCTGGCTGTCACCTTTTGAAACAGCCGGGGGGCTTCACGTCGTTCAGGAGAACACCATGAAGCCCCCCAGCTGTTTCAAAAGGTGACAGCCAGGTGGCGGCGCTTCTCAGCGGCCTCCCGACCCCAAACCCAAACTTTAGCTGAACTTTTCCGGTTTGGCGTTCAGGAGAACACCGAGAAGCGCCTGGCTTTTTCAAAAGGTGACAGCTGGGCGGCAACGCCCAGCGGAGTGCCGTTTTTGCTTTTTTCCCCCTTGCACGCATTAATCCGTTTTACATTGTTTTCTATGGGAAACATTGTTTCGTCTTATGAACTTTTCGCCTTAAGTACCTCCTCCCGGAACCAATTAAGTTCGTAAGACGAGGTATCACTGTACATCAAAGAACCCAAACACAGTAGCAGAATCTACGGAAAGGGGCAACATACAAATCTAATTAATAATAATAATAATAATAATAATAATAATAATAATAATAATAATTTTAAATTCTAGCAAACAAATTTATTTCAGTTATCTTTTTACGAGCAACTTCACAGGTTGAGAATAAGATGGCTCAGGATCTGAATAACTGAGCCATCCATAATATATGGTAGTATATATTATTGTGCATTGATAGTTTTTCCTTAACTGTACAATAATGCATTAGTATGTTTTGTAGGTTTTGCAATGTAATGAGACTAAGCAAACATATATTTACAATCAGATGAAACACCGCAAAGTATCTAAGTAGGCAAGATAGGACACTGTCATTTTTTGTCGTAATCTGCACAGACTGATTTAGTCACCTAGATGTCAATGGGCCATTGAGAGATTTCTGGTCAACAAGGAAGTGAAACCTGAAGCAGTCATGTTTACGTATATCAGAGACCTCCTCCTGAAAAGCAGATAGTCCTATGGAACAAAGATATCATGAACATATCTGGGGGAGGGGGAAGAGATAAGTTGGCATATCTGAAGAAAGACTACCCATAAACTTTTCCTTTGAAGTTCTTAACAATAGGAACGATACCTCCACTTGAAAGAGAGCATTTGTGTTATTGGCATCTGCCTATAATAAAGAGCATACAGAATCCAATTCTCAGTATAGTTGATCAGCTCTCCTACAGGCTCTCAACTTATAACTCTTCATACCACGGTGTGAAAAATAACTACCGTATAATAAAAATGCATTCTCCAAAAAAAGATTATTGAGGCATTACCAACTTCTAAATATTCTACAGCTATCTGTGATCATTTATTTTATCTTCTGCTCAACTGAAAAGTTGATATTTTTCCTTCATGAGTTTTGTGTACCTAAGTATAGCTATATTGATATAGTTGGCACATACTTAGCCATTTTGCATAGAAGTTGAGAAGGAAAGAGAAATGTCTAGCTTCACAAAAATAAAAGCAGTTATTTTCCCAGAACAGTAGATTATGGAGGACTAGGAAATGAAACCTTTGAAAGAAGCAAAGCTAAATTTCAAACTATACTAAAAAAATCCCTTGCTGACCCATGCGGAAAGTAGCAGTTCCCAGTTTAAAGTATTGCTGACAGTGAATTAAATCAACTAAAGGAATAACAAAATCCTTGTACCATCACTACAAATTGTGATTAGTTTTATGGTGGGCTGCTTTTAAGAATTGCACGCAAAAGTTTGAGCTGGATTTTTTTTTTTATTGCTCTCTAAAGTGAATTCCAGCACATTTAAGACAATTTAAGCTATCTTTCTTACTTCTGGATTGGTGGCAAGAAAAAAAAAAGAGAAAATGTAGAGGATTTAGGCCAAGAACCATGATCTCAGAACTAGTTATTCTCTTGAAATTATGTTGCTTCTATTAAAGCTAAGTATGAGAAGGAATAATATAATATACAGTGATACCTCGTCTTACAAACGCCTCATCATACAAACTTTTCGAGATACAAACCCGGGGTTTAAGATTTTTTTGCCTCTTCTTACAAACTATTTTCACCTTACAAACCCACCGCCGCCGCTGGGATGCCCCGCCTCCGGACTTCCGTTGCCAGCGAAGCACCCGTTTTTGCGCTGCTGGGATTTCCATGAGGCTTCCCTCCAAAGGAAACACCACCTCCGGACTTCCATGTTTTTGTGATGCTGCAGGGGAATCCAGCAGCACAAAAATGGGTGCTTTGCTGGCAACGGAAGTCCAGAGGTGGGGTTTACCATGGAGAGGAGCCTCAGGGGAATATCAGCAGTGCAAAAACAGGTGCTTCGGCTGGCAAAAGGGGTGAATTTTGGGCGTGCACACATTAATTGCTTTTCCATTGATTCCTATGGGAAACATTGTTTCGTCTTACAAACTTTTCACCTTAAGAACCTCGTCCCGGAACCAATTAAGTTTGTAAGACAAGGTATCACTGTAGTAGAAAGAATAGATGACCTTAATATAAGGAAAACTTCCCTAAATGGAGAATTTTCTTCTAGAAATACATTTTTAACTATGTTCCCCACTGTCATTTCATACTTGACATGCAGTTCTCCTCTTAATTCCCTCTGTTCCTTCTATCTCCCTCTCCCCCACACCAATTACTTCAGGATCTCATATCAATGTGCTATTGTCTCATTATTCTGTCTCACCAGGCGTCAGTGGGATTTGGCATGTTGTACACACATTTACAAGCTGATACAAGTCAATCTGGCTGCAGATATGCATTCTCAGTGGACACTTTGTTCCTCCAGCCCAGAATGACAAAATCAGAAGAGTCAAATGAAGTTTCTCCTAAAAGAGGGAGAGGGCATTGCTCTTCCAAGTAGCAGCACTATTATTTTGGGTTCAGAACAATGTGATTGGACTGAATTGCCTTCAATAAAATCACAATGCCCTTCCAAAATTATTAATGCTGAACTAGCTAAACATTTTGGCATTCTTCCTATCGCCATTCAGTCAAAATGAGTCTTTTCAAATTCTCTCCTGCAACCATACAAAAAAATTAAGTGTCTCACTTAGTGGACATAGAAGCACTCTTGGTGGGCTTGAGTCACCAAGTAAAAACTGCCATCTGTGAAAAATATGCAAATATTTTACTTTTAAAAAAAAAAAACTATTTTCCCCCTAAAAAACAGAAGGCATTGATGGGAAATATGCCACCAAAGGAAGCAGATTTCAATTTATCCGTTCTGCTAAGAACGTTTTGTACTCCTTCAGAATATGAAAAAGGAGAAACTAGCAATACAGTCTATAGGTTTTGCAAAACTTGCTGATTCTACTTGGTTATACCATAGTACAAAATCTAAGATGTTGTTTAAATTATATTTCAAGATAGTGTCAGTAATGAATTGTTAAGTATACAGTGTTCCCTCAATTTTCGCGGGTGATGCGTTCCGAGACAGCCCGCAAAAGTTGAATTTCCACGAAGTAGAGATGCGGAAGTAAATACACTATTTTTGGCTATAAACAGTATCCCAAGCCTTCCCTTAGCTCTTTAAACCCCTAAAGTACAATTTCCCATTCCCTTAGCAATCATTTAGATTATTACTCACCATGTTTATTTATTAAAGTTTATTTTTAAAATGTTTTTTAAAGGCAGACAAAAGTTTGGCAATGACATATGACGTCATTGGGCGGGAAAAACCGTGGTATAGGGGGGGGAAACCGCGAAGTATTTTTTAATTAATATTTTGAAAAACCGTGGTATAGACATTTCGCGAAGTTCGAACCCACGAAAATCGAGGGAACACTGTATATTGAAATAAATTAACTGGCTTACAAGATCATCTTATTTTTAATAATGCCTACCTAAATGAGAAAATCTCAGAAAGCAATCCCAATTTCTCTTTTGATAAATGAGGCTTTTTTTTTAATTTATTAGATTTGTATGAGTGGTTAAATTTACCAATAGCTTCCATTTTATATATGCATAAGGTTTTCAATCACACACAAGTCATTAGTGAGAATGTCCACAAAAGATTTCAAGTGTATTGGGTAACTTAAAACATTTGTCTACTCTTTCCTAGTCCATCCTTAGTCAAAACAATACCTATAATTTTTTCAATGTAAGATAATAAAAATCCCAAGGTTTGTTTTTTTTAAACACAAACTTGTTTGTGGGATAAAAGTAATATAAACTCCACAATCACCATATCAGAGGTGGCTTTATATAAATCAAATACTCATTCTCAATTTTGTTGATACACCCATATTGGCCACTTTTTCCATAGTAACTCACAGTATGCATGAACCTCCAATATATATGGGCCAAAAGAAGGATAAAAGCCTACTATTTAAGTTTGACATCAACGCATCCCATAGTTTCAGAGCTGGTATGGGAGCACAGGAGGAAGGAGTGATCCCATTCCTCCATTGTTTTTATACCCTGCATCTAGGACACCAAGATAATCTCCATTATTGTACATACAACTTGCATTCATATCAGGCTTCCTTTCCAGTGAGAAATGGCATACTGGAAAGTAAAATGCCAAACTCTTATCTTAATAGTTTACAAGCTTTGTTATTTTTTAGGGGGGGGGGGGAATACAGCGGGACTTTCTTTGGAAGTACAGTGGTACCTCTACTTACAAATTTAATTTGTTCCGTAACCAGGTTCTTAAGTAGAAAAGTTTGTAAGAAGAAGCCATTTTTCCCATAGGAATCAATGTAAAAGCAAATAATGTGTGCGATTGGGGAAACCACAGGGTGGGTGGAGGCCCTGTTTCCTCCCAGAAGATTCCTAGAGAGGCCCCACAGAGACTTCTCCCCGCCTTTTCTGGCCCTGTTTCCTCCCAGGAGATTCTTAGAATCTTCTCCCTGCCTTTTCCGGTTACAGTTTCGCAAGCTCGGGTTTGTAAGTGGAAAATGGTTCTTGAGAAGAGGCAAAAAAATCCTGAACTCGGTTCTTATCTAGAAAAGTTTGTAAATAGAGGCTTTCTTAGGTAGAAGTACCATTGTAATACCCATCTGCTAAATTGAATTTCATTGCTCCCATGGAATTGTTGCCATTTAATCCCAACTCTGGATTCACTCTGTAAAGCACAGCTTGATACTAAACAGACACATTTGAATTTAATTTATCAGAACAATATAACCTTGCCATTTTGAAACATATTAGCGGCAAGCAAACATAACTGCAGATACAAAAGCAAATGAAGACATATACATACAGGTAGTCCTCAAATTACAACTATTCATTTAGTAATTATTTAAAGTTACAGCTGCACTTATAAAAGTGAGTTGTAATTTTTCACACTTTTGATTGTTGCAATCTCCCCATCATCACATGATCAAAATTCTGATGGCTCACATTTATGGCCATGCCTCAGGGTCATGTGATCAATTTTTGTGACCTGACAAGCAAAATCAATGGGGAAGCCAGATTTACTTTGTATCCACTCTTTGCTCAGAGAAATTTAGAATTCCCACAGAAAGTTTCCCACCTAGGCACTGCCAAACAAAAGCCAGTTGTTGTTGTTGTTGTTGTTTTACCAAAGTGTCCTCGCATAATTATCTAAAAGATTATATGGAGCCAAAACAAATGAAAATTGCTCTGCCTAGCTTAGAATTACTGACTTTGAAGGGCAATAATTCACAAGTTTCTTCCCACAAGTGCACAAACTTCACAACATCTGCATTAAAGCCTCTTAGCTACTACTGAGGACTCCCCCATCTTCTTAAAAAACAAAAATTCTATTTCTTCTGAAAATCTGTAGTAATTATTAAATGCCCAAAAGTGTCATTGATCTTTACTTTACACTTCCCACGCACACAGTATGAAGAACTTCTGAAAGTACAGTACTTTAATGTGAAAACCCAGCTTTAGCACAAGGCATAATATAGGCAAACAGCAGCCTGGAATGCAGATCTCAGCTGGCACTCCAAAGTCCACTAATCACTTTTGCAAGATGCCAAAGTGGCATTTTCACTCACCCCTAGCCATCTTGCTCCTTTGTTGGCGGCTTGTTGAATCTGTACTCTTTTGAGGGTGACATGGTAAACCGCTCCTTCCTCTATCTCTTCACCCCAGTCTTGGATTGAGCTCTGCCACAGGAAGAAAGGAAATGCTTGGATTTCTTAGAAATAATCATAGAAAATGAAGTCCTTTCCCCTATTTGCCTGGTGTTTGGGCCAGCCAGTGCACAATTGGCTTCAAAGGAGACCTTCCTAAGAACAATCCGCATATTTTTAAAAAATAATACTCCAAATTCCCCCAGCTGCTCAATGGAGAAAAAAGCTAGGATACATAGCAAGATAATTGCATTTCCATTTAACTTCTCTGGCATCCAACTCAGGATTTATACATATTTCAAATAGTTCTGCAGTATCGTTTCATAAGGAAATATTCTCCCTCCACACACACATAATATCTCCGATAATTGTTATCAGCATTTAAACCGTACCAATAAGCTGCCCCTTTAAAGGTTACACGGGCATTTTGGATCGCAGGAACTCTTTGAATAATTAGATGAGTTCATTTCAGCCTTTTTTTAAAAAAAAATAAAATTTAAAAAAATCAGGACTCGAGGGAAAAAAATCACATAAGGCTTAACAGGACTCCATGAAATATATTTTTTTAAATTACGCATGTCAGAAAGTTGAAAGGATAAAGCTCAGGAAACTCTAGCGTAACTCTACTTGCTGCACGGTTACCGTTGAATCGCTGCAATAAACAATTCTACGAGGCACGCAAATAACTCTTTTTGGTTTGATGGAGGACTAAAGCCTCCGAGCTGTGTACCAAAGCTTATCAGCCCGTTCATTTCTCTCCTTTTTTTCCTCCTCCCCCCCCCCCTGCACCCCCGCCGTTCTTTCCCACACTTAAGAGGAAGAATTAGATTGCAGGCTTCGTCGTTTCCAAACTCGTACGCGCGCGCGCGCGTATGTGTGCGAGTGGCGGGGTTACCATTTTAGCTCTCCAAAGCAATTTCATCCTTGGGTTTCTCCTCAGCGCTCCGAAGGGGCATGGCGCGTCGTTAGGAGCCCGCTTTAAATCAATCCTCTCACGCGGATACTTCTTCGCCTGGCTTGAAAGGCGAAGGTCTCTCTCTCTCTCTCTGTTTCCCTCGCGCTCTCCGCTCAATTCGTGCCCACAAAGAGTGGCGAGTTGGAGAGCGAGGCAGGGCTCCTCCCCTACACACACACACAGACACAAGAGTGATGTAAGGCTTTCCTGTTTATGCTTGTGAACTCTTTCTAGGCTTCAAGTGAAGCCAGCATCCTCCAATGAGCTCGGGCGAACCCTCCCCCGGCTGGGGCAAACTTTCTGAAATGAGGTCCTTTTCCTCCTCTTACTTTTTCTTCACCAAAAGCGACCGCAGAAAGCCCCGGCGTGAAAGATGAGGCTTAAATAAATCGCCATTGGTCCGAAGCTAAGCTGGAATCCTCTCAGAGGGAGTTTGCACGGAGTGACCCCGAGTAGAAATTGGACAATGGGGACGGGCGCTCCTCCCACGGGGCATAGCTAAGTAGGGGCTATCGAGTCAGACAGCTCCGGCCTGGAAGCCTTTTTAAACGGCTCAATCCTCGTGGATTATGGGGGGGAGTTGGAGTCCTAAAGGTCTGGTGGACATCAGTATAGGGAATGCTGATTCAGGAGAGTTAGTAAAAACCCTGTCAGCCTGGAGGATGGATTCTGTCATCTGAAAAACGTTCGGCTCTTTTAAAGCCTACTCTTGTTAACTTACTCAAGGTGTAGGCAAGGTTACAAGCAGGCTTTTGAGATAAAATTTTGGAGGGGGCGGAGATGAATAGAATGACAATGAAGGTGGAGGTGAATCCAAATACTATAATGTTTGGATGAAGTGTTATAATTAGATAGAAAATGAGTATAGTTAGAAATTGAAGTAAAATAAGCACACAATTAAAAGATTAGGAGTGATAAAGAAATGTTTTAACCCAGATGACAAAACCAGAGTGATCCCTCGATTTTCGCGATCTCATAACGCTATATCGCGATTTTCCCTACCCAATGACGTCACTCTCTTCCTTCCTTTCTCATCTTTCTTTCTCTCTCTCTTTCTCTATCTTGCTTCTTCCTCTTCCTTTCTTCCTTTGCGTGGGCGGCGGGGAAACCCCGATCTTCGTCTGCTCGCTGCTGCTGCGCTACCGAGCAGATCCGCTGCTGGGCGGCCGCAGCAGCAGCGAGCGGACGAAGATCGGGGTTTCCCCGCCGCCCACGCAAAGGGGAAACCCCGATCTTCGTCTGCTCGCTGCTGCTGCACTACCGAGCAGATCAGCTGCTGGGCGGCCGAAGGAACCTTCCCTGGGTCTTCCCCACCGCCCACGCAAACTCCACCATCTGCGCATGCGCGGCCATGAAAAAAAGGGCGCACATGCACAGATGGTGTTTTTACTTCCGCAACCCTACATCGCGAAAAATCGATTATCGCGAGGAGTCTTGGAATGGAACCCTCGCAATAATCGAGGGATCACATAAGGGAATGGTAATATTAGCGTTAAGGTATATACCAACAACTAAATGATAATGGTGATAAATATTGAAAATACTATAAGAGATGGGAGAATAAAAGAATATAAGTAGTTAGTAATATATTATCAGTTTGTCTAATATAAAATTTATTAAATTAAAACCACTCAAGGGACGGTTTAGAGCAGACCTGGGCAAGGGGCGGCCTGCGGGCCGCATCTGGCCTGCCTGCTATCAGTGACCGGTCCACAGAGGTCAGAGTCCACTCCAGTGCGAGGATGAAAGAGGTCACCGTGACTAGTGAGCTCTTTCATCCTCGCACTGGAGCAGACCCCGGCCTCCTACCGAGCGTGGCTGAACACAGAAACCATGCAAACACTCCAGCGCAGTGACTATAGTGCACCGTGTTGCCGTAAAGCAAACAATTAGGGGTCTGTAGAGTAGGTCTGGGTGTTTAGGTCAGGCCAGGGTCTGGGTCTTTACAGTATTGGGTAGAACTGAGTTAATTATATTAGTCCGGCCCTCTAAAACTATCCCAATTTCTCATGCGGCCCCATGGCAAAATTAATTGCCCACCCCTGGTTTAGAGGGAAGGACAGGAAATAGGTGGAGAGAAGATAGAGGTGGGGTGGAGAGAGGAAGGAGGGAGGGAGGAAGAAAGGGTATGGAAGGTAGATGGGAGAGATGGAGAGAGTAAAAGGGGAGTGAGAAAGATAAATATGAATACTGACTGATAATGTATTGATATGACAGATGTAATAATCTAAGTCATGGATATGTTTGTATGGTATATGCATTGATAAATTTATGAATATGGAGCTAAAAGAAACAAGTTCTGTGGATCTCCTCTTCCCAATCCAACTTGGGGTGGGTGGGGGTACCCTCATCTCCACCCAGAAAATAAAAGGTAACCTAATGGGGGTGGGAGAGGATGTCACTGATCCTGATGAAAGTGTATGGTTTGCAAGCTGTGGAACGCAAAGCTTTTATACAAACTTGGAATTAAGAAAAAGATGGTTACATGGCTAGGTGAAAAACAGGAACCAGTGCTCCTGCCCTAGAAATAGCGGGGGGGGGGGGGTCTTTTGAAAAGGTATAGGAGGGGAGATGAGGGAGGAGATTAATAAAACTGGGGATCAATTTTAAACTAGCTATGAAATTAATAAATAGCAACTTTTGGATACTTTTATTACAAATTTGGACCTTGTAATGATCTTTGCAAAGCCTCTTCATCAGAAGAGTATACAGTAGTCCCTCGCTCTATCGCGCTTCACCTGCCGCGGCTTCACTTCATCGCGGGTTTTGAAGTCAGCTTCATTTGAATGATTTTACCACACAAACAAGCGCTAGAATCCCCCAGCGGGACTCCCAAATGATGAGCGGGGCGGGGACTGAGCTCCGGCGGAGGCCCGTCTCCTCGTTCAATCCCCCTCGCCAGTGCCGAAAGGAAAAAAAAGAAAGGAACGCGACGCGGCGGGGATTTCCAGGCTGGGCTCGAGGGCGGAAGAGAGAGAGAGAAAAAAAGAAACAGCCGGGGCAGCTCACCAGGGACTTTACAGCCGGGGCAAGGCAAAAAACACAACATTTGGCCGAACTGCTGCAAAGAACAGAGTAAGTAGTAGTGGGGGGGAAAGGTTAGCCGGCCGTTGCTCGCCTCCAGGCATCCGGAGCTGGTGGGAAGGAGGATAAATTCCCCATCGCGGATTTCACCTATCGCGGCAAGGTCTGGAACGTAACTCCCGCGATAGGTGAGGGATTACTGTACCTTACAATACCTTTACTTGTACTCCTTACTTCATTATGGTGCAGCTCAACTAAGGCCTATTCTGAATTATCTCTTTTTATTTTGTGTATTTTTTTATAACCTTTATTAAATTTTCCAATAAAAAAGGCACACAAAATATATGCAAAACAGAAAAAACAAAAGAAAACATATAACGAACTATAAACATATAATGTAAATATAATTTTGAACTAAAACACAAAATCGTACACAGGTAGTACTCAACTTACAACAGTTCATTTAGTAATTGTTCAAAGTTACAACATCACTGAAAAAAGTGACTTATGATCATTTTTCACACTTACAACCATTGGAGCATCCCCATGACCATGTGTTTTACATTCTGGTGTTTGAAAACTGACTCACATTTATGATGGTTGCAGTATCCCAGGAGTCATGTGATCATCTTTTGCAACCTTCTGACATAATAATAATAATAATAATAATTATTATTAT
The DNA here is from genome assembly GCF_031021105.1 of Erythrolamprus reginae. Lineage (NCBI taxonomy): Eukaryota > Metazoa > Chordata > Lepidosauria > Squamata > Dipsadidae > Erythrolamprus > Erythrolamprus reginae. The sequence continues at coordinate 100,336,729 of NC_091952.1, read as the reverse complement.
TATTATTATTATTATTTATCGAGCTGCAACGACTCTGGCATAAGCCAGTGAAAGTGGTCCCAGTGGTACTTGGCACGCTGGGCACAGTACCAAAGGATCTCAGCGGACATTTGAAAACCATCGGAATTGACAAAATCTCCATCTGTCAATTGCAAAAGGCCGCTTTACTGGGATCGGCAAACATAATTCGCCGCTACATCACGCAGTCCTAGGTGCTTGGGAAGCGCCCGACTGGTGATGAAATACGAAATCCAGCATAGTGATCTCATTTGCTGTGTTGTACTGACATAATTTATTAGATTTGTATGCTGCCCCTCTCCGAAGACTCACCAAGGACATGCCAAGGACATGCCAAGTCAATGGGGAAACAGATTAACAATCATGTTATTAATTTAACAACTGCAGAGATTCACTTAACAAATGTGGCAAGAAAAATCATAAAATGGGGCAAAACTCACTTAACATGTCTCACTTAGCAACATACGTTTTGGCCTCAGTTTTGTTCATAAATTGAGAACTACCTGTATATCCTTTCACCAGTAGCAGCAGTAGCAACTTTACTAGAAGTGACAGCATGATGTCTACACCAATGCATAATACCAGTTCGCAGCAGCATGTTTATTTACATGAACTAAAGGCAAATAAAACTGAAAATAAAGAAAGTGGTGACTAGAATACAATAGAATTCTTTATTGGCCAAGTGTGATTGCACACACAAGGAATTTGTCTTTGGTGCATATGCTCTCTGTACATAAGATACATTTGTCAAGAACATACAAAGAATGACTAGAAGCTCCTTATCCATGAAAAAGACAGAAGTAAATTGAAAGGCAATGATTAGCATCTTAGAGGAGGGCAAAAGTAAATTGAGGGGTATATCTTCAGCCAAATTTCCTTTTAATAAATAATATTTTGCAATTGATGACATCCAGAATTATGATCATTTTATGGACAGGAAATTCTCCCATGGCAGCAATTATGTGAACCCATAAAATGCCCTTTGGCCTAAAAATGTTGTCCACTGTTTACTTATTTATTTGAACTTTCTGTCTTATAATCAAACAGTAGTTATAAAATGTTACAGAAACATTCTGGATTAAGGAAAAGCATAATTAGAGTTTGTGGATCTTTAATCTGAAAAGACATTTGAGGAGAAATACTTTCCGTCTGGCATGTTACTAATTTTCAGGCAAAATAGCTGATGAAGCAAGAAAATGTGGAAGACTGAAAGCCATTAGAGACTGCATTCAGAAAGACCGATTTTGAAGAATTTGTAGGCGGAGACAGGCTGCTTAGCGTGTTCCCAAATCTAATCCTTTATAAAATGAAATGCAGCAGTGGAAGAGTTTAAGAGGAAAAGTTGCAGGCAGATTCATATCGTACATTCTTCACCTGACTGTGTGCAGCCTAGGCAGATAGCCCAATTGCACTGATTCCATGTACTATAAGATCAAACCAGCACTGTCTGAGATTCTATTAGTCTGATGCAGTGTTTCCCAACCTTGGCAACTTGAAGATATTCAGACTTCAACTCCCAGAATTCCCCAACCAGTGAATGCTGGCGGGGGAATTCTGGGAGTTGAAGTCCAAATATCTTCAAGTTGCCAAGGTTGGGAAACACTGGTCTGATGCACTGATTGTCAACCTCAGTAACTTTAAGATGTGCAGTATCGCTGGCTGGGGAATTCTGTGAGTTGAAGTCCACACATCTTAAATTCTGGGAATTGAAGTCCACATATCTTAAAGTTTCTGAGGTTGAGAAACAGTGTATGCTCTAATGCAGGGGTATCAAACTGGCATCCTATTGGTGTGGATGCTTTGAAAAACACTGCTGTAATGCCTTCTTCATGAGGTTACATTTAAAGAATGTTTAGAAATTGCAACTATGTAGATGCAGAATATCAAAATGAGAATATTAGTGGTCACTTATTTATTGATTCTGCCATACAGTATTTATTTATTTATTTATTTATTACTTAGATTTGTATGCTGCCCCTCTCCGAAGACTCGGGGCGGCTCACAACATGTAGTAACAAACAAAGTACATGCAGAGGTGGGTTCCTACCAGTTGTAAGTGGTTCTTTAGAATCATTAGTAAATCAGCGATGACATTCATTCATTCATTCATTCATTCATTCAATTTATTTATTTATTTATTAATCAAATTTGTATGCCACTCCTCTCTGCAGACTCAGGGTGGCTAACAACAGTAACAAAACAATATAAACAAATCTACTATTTACGTTAATTTAAAAAGAAACCCCAATTTAAGAAACCAATCATACATACAGACATACCATGCATAATTTTTTTATAAGCCTAGGGGGAAGGGAATATCTCAATTCCCCCATGCCTGAAGACAGAGGTGGGTTTTAAGGAGCTTATGAAAGGCAAGGAGGGTGGGGGCAACTCTGATATCTGGGGGGAGTTGGTTCCAGAGGGCTGGGGCCACCCGGAGGTATTCTGGTCCGATGCCATGAAGGGCTTTATAGGTCATAACCAACACTTTGAATTATGACCGGAAACAGATCGGCAACCAATGCAGACTGCAGACTGTTGGTGTAACATGGGCATACTTAGGGAAGCCCATGATTGCTCTCGCAGCTGCATTCTGCATGATCTGGAGTTTCCGAACACTTTTCAAAGGTAGCCCCATGCAGAGAGCATTACAGTAGTCGAGCCTCGAGGTGATGACGGCATGAGTGGCTGTGAGCAGTGACTCCCGGTCCAAATAGGGCCGCAACTGGTGCACCAGGCGGACCTGGGCAAACGCCATAGAAACATAGAAACATAGAAGACTGACGGCAGAAAAAGACCCCATGGTCCATCTAGTCTGCCCTTTTACTATTTCCTGTATTTTATCTTACAATGGATATATGTTTATCCCAGGCATGTTTAAATTCGGTTACTGTGGATTTACCAACCACGTCTGCTGGAAGTTTGTTCCAAGGATCTACTACTCTTTCAGTAAAATAATACTTTCTCATGTTGCCTTTGATCTTTCCCCCAACTAACTTCAGATTGTGTCCCCTTGTTCTTGTGTTCACTTTCCTGTTAAAAACACTTCCCTCCTGAACCCTATTTAACCCTTTAACATATTTAAATGTTTCGATCATGTCCCCCCTTTTCCTTCTGTCTTCCAGACTATACAGATTGAGTTCATTAAGTCTTTCCTGATACGTTTTATACTTCAGACCTTCCACCATTCTTGTAGCCCGTCTTTGGACCCGTTCAATTTTGTCAATATCTTTTTGTAGGTGAGGTCTCCAGAACTGAACACAGTACTCCAAATGTGGTCTCACCAGCGCTCTATATAAGGGGATCACAATCTCCCTCTTCCTGCTTGTTATACCTCTAGCTATGCAGCCAAGCATCCTACTTGCCTTTCCTACTGCCCGACCACACTGCTCACCCATTTTGAGACTGTCAGAAATCACTACCCCTAAATCCTTCTCTTCTGAAGTTTTTGCTAACACAGAACTGCCGATGCAATACTCAGATTTAGGATTCCTTTTCCCCAAGTGCATTATTTTACATTTGGAAACATTAAACTGCAGTTTCCATTGCTTTGACCATTTATCTAGTAACGCTAAATCATTTACCATATTACAGACCCCTCCAGGAATATCAACCCTATTGCACACTTTAGAGTCATCGGCAAATAGGCAAACCTTCCCTACCAAACCATTACAGAGCAGGTTCTGTTGGTGCCAGTCCATAAACACCTCCATCTTGAATTTTTGCTTCTGCGCATGCGCAGAAGCTATTATTTATTGCTCTGGGGGTGCACACCTGGTACGTCTCTGAGCAAACCAGCAACAAAACAATCCAGAATCCACTCCTGTATACATGGTTCCTGGTAGCTATTATTTTGTTGACAGGCTCGCTGTACTCTGAACTTTGAAAGTCCAAATTCTTGATTCCGAACAATGCCGAACAATTATTTTCCATATTATACTTCTGTATTAACATGGGAACTTCTGTTATACTTAATTATACCTATCAATAGAAATTTTCATCTCATACAAAGCTAGTCTGGAGAAATCGAAAAATTAAATAATTTGTTTAAAATGAAAAATGGCAAAATCTTCTAAGATGGTTTGGTGTTCATAGAAAGTTGATAGTCATACTATGTGAAATTATACAGTTACAATCTGCCATCTGAAATTGTTGCCTAATGCGTATTCTTGAAATAGACTATTTTCTCCCAAAACATACAGCCTTCAGTTATTTGATTACAATTTCCAATAAAACTAACTACCGTGCTTGGCAGCTGTAGTCCAACATACCTAATTGGGAAGACCATGTTTTCCTAGATTAAGCAATATATTTTGTTTCAAATGTATTGCAATGTAGATAATACTATAATGACATTACAAAGTCTGTTAATTGACCAGATTGAAATTTGTGGTACTAATCAAAGATACTGAAACTAGGTATTTTATTTTACTACTTTCCCTGGCTTCACGTAAATTACACATCACGTGTTAAATATTTATTGCTACTGCTGTTTAATATTTTTAACAGCTAATAGACTTGTCCTAATTCCAGATGAATTTCCATATCCACTTAATACATTTATTTTAATAATGGATGATCCTTAATAAATATGCATTTAACATATTTACATATGCTTTTAGTAGGCATTTCTTCATCTCATGGTTTTCTAGGCAAGTTCCACATACAAGCATGTAAACAGAAATATAGGATAGAACATTTGTGTCTTTGCTTCCAAATGCTCTAAATTATTTAGTTATCAGGAAAATGCCTACATTGACCTGGAGAAAGAGTTTAATATGTGCTTTAATAGTTACAGCATTGCAGAGAAACTGCTGGACTTAGAATAAGACAATCATTTATTTATTTATTTATTTATTTTATTATTTAGATTTGTATGCCGCCCATCTCCGCAGACTCGGGGCGGCTCACAACAAAGTGAAAACAATTTACAACCATATCACCATCATGGCAGATTTACATTAAAAACCCCCAACAATTTAAAAACCATACAACACATACATACCAAACATAAAATATAAGAAAGCCTGGGGAGATGTCTTAATTCCCCCATGCCTGGCGATATAGGTGGGTCTTGAGTAACTTGCGAAAGACAAGGAGGGTGGGGGCCATTCTAATCTCTGGGGAGAGTTGATTCCAGAGGGCCGGGGACACCACAGAGAAGGCTCTTCCCCTGGGGCCCGCCAAATGACATTGTTTGGTCGACGGGACCCGGAGAAGGCCAACTCTGTGGGACCTTAGCGGCTGCTGGGATTCGTGCGGTAGAAGGCGGTTCCGGAAGTATTCTGGTCCAATGCCATGAAGGGCTTTAAAGGTCATTACCAACACTTTGAATTGTGACTGGAAACCGATCGGCAGCCAGTGCAGGTCACGGAGTGTTGTAGAAATGTGGGCGAATCTAGGAAGCCCCACAATAGCTCTCGCGGCCGCATTCTGCACGATCTGAAGTTTCCGAACACTTTTCAAAGGTAGCCCCATGTAGAGAGCGTTGCAGTAGTCGAACCTCGAGGTGATAAGGGCATGAGCAGTCGACTGTGAGCAATGACTCCCTGTCCAAATAGGGCCGCAACTGGTGCACCAGGCGAACCTGGGCAAACGTTCTCCTCGCCACAGCCGAAAGATGGTGTTCCAATGTTAGCTGTGGATCGAGGAGGATGCCCAAGTTGCGAACCCTCTCTGAGGGGGTCAATAATTCCCCCCCCCCCAGGGTAATGGACGGACAGATGGAATTGTCCTTGGGAGGCAAAACCCACAGCCACTCCGTCTTGTCTGGATTGAGTTTGAGCTTGTTGACACCCATCCAGACCCCAACAGCCTCCAGGCACCGGCACATCACTTCCACTGCTTCGTTGACTGAACATGGGGTGGAGATGTACAACTGGGTATCATTAATTGTGATATTTACACTCAAATTCATTATTATTTTGGACTAAATCATATATGTGATTAAATATTTTTTAATTAATGTTTAAGAATATAATGTGAATTATATTAAATTTTATTTATTGACATTTTTTCTCTTTGTATAATAACAATAATGACGTAGGGGGAAAATGCTATACAATAATGTTCCCCATCCTGCATTTCTTGGCTGGGGGACTCTGGGATCACATCCCCAAAGATGACTTGCTATGGAAACACAGATCGACAGCATTTATACCATGGCATTTGATCCATGTTGGCATAGTAGTTAGAATGCAGTAATTTGCAGTATTGCAGACAAATCCTACTCATTGCCAGGAGTTTGATTCTGATTGGCTCAAGGTTGACTCAAATCTTCCAGACTTCTGAGGTCAGTAAAATGAGGAATAAGATTATTAGGGACATTTTTAAACTGCTCAGGGAGAGTGTAAAGTGAGAAGTATGCAAATCTATTACTATTATACAGTTATATCAATTGGCTACTGTTTCATGAGAACTACTTAGAAACAGAACATCTAGGAAACTCATTGGGCTAAAATGGACCATCTCCAGATATCCAGGCTTATTTCATTCTGGGCAGTTGCAATGTTTGGAGGAATTTCCATTCCAAACTCGCCAGACAAATCAGAGAAAGTTATAAAGACTTTTAATGAAACTGATATTTTAGTTAAGTAAGATGCAGGACCCACAAATTTGTATTGTATTCTGCACTTAGCATAAAGAAGACTGATATTTGTAAAAAGAAATACTGTACGTGCAACCTTAGTGCTATCGATGAAGATTGTGCAGAAGTTAGAGAATTTTCCCGCACATAATTACTCAATAGGATTTTGTCCTGAAAAGCAGATGCTTTTAGGTGATTCTGAGAGCAGGAACAGATAGCTTTCTTCTTGCCCCATTCCTGGGCTTTGAAGAGCAAATGGATCCCAGGAATTTTAGCTGAGAGATGAAAGAATAAGAAGAGTTAAATAACTAACTTACTTCATGTCAGTGGAACTCTTGAAGGCATAGGATCCAGGCCAGAAATAAAAATAGTAAGGAGAAGACTGGGCGATTATGCCACTTATCTACTACTAAACAACATATTTGCAGGAATGCATTACACAAGACTGAATTATTTACAAGTGGGCAAATCACGTCCCTACTGTAGCCAAGAAAACTACAGAGCTTGTCCAAGGGAATGTTACCTCTTGCTTGCATTGATATATTCTTAAGTGTATCTGTTTCTACATTTTATACAATATGCATGGAGTTGGATGCACGTCTGTGACTCATCTGGTTATTGCATTTTTCACTATTTGAATGTCTGACCTATTATAACTATAGATAGCTTAAGTGGAGCAAGCAATGCAAGTTATGCTGACGGTCACTGATACCAAGTGGCCAATTAAAGAAAATCATGGGAGGACAATGTTGCTGAAGCTTCTAGTGAGGATGTACAGTCATACCTCGTCTTACGAACGTAATTGGTTCCAGGGGGAAGGTTCGTAAGACGAAAGGTTCGTAAGACGAAACATTGTTTCCCATAGGAAACAATGTAAAGTCAATTAATCTGTGCAACAACCCCCCCCCCCCCGCAAAAAAAACGCTGCCGCCCGGCTGTCACCTTTTAAAACAGCCTGGGGGCTTCTCAGCGGCCTCCCGAACGCCGAACGCCAAACCCGAACTTCCAGGTTCGGCGTTCGGGAGGCCGCCGAGAAGCCCCCCGGCTGTTTTAAAAGGTGACAGCCAGGCGGCGGGGCTTCTCGGCGGCCTCCCAACGCTGAACCCGGAAGTTCGGGTTTGGCGTTCGGGTTCAGGAGGCTGCTGGGAAGCCCCCCAGCTGTTTTAAAAGGTGACAGCCGGGCTGCGGGGCTTCCCAGCAGCCTCCCGAACCCCGAACTTTTGCAAAACTTCTGGGTTCGGGGTTCGGGAGGCTGCTGGGAAGCCCCCCGGCTGTTTTAAAAGGTGACAGCTGGGCTGCGGGGCTTCCCAGCAGCCTCCCGAACCCCAAACCCGGAGGTTCAGCAAAAGTTTGGGGTTCGGGAGGCTGCTGGGAAGCCCCGCCGCCCGACTGTCACCTTTTAAAACAGCCGGGGGGCTTCCCAGCAGCCTCCCAAATGCCGAACCCGGAAGTTCGGGTTTGGCGTTCGTAAGACGAAAAAAGTTCATAAGAAGAGGCAAAATTTTTCTGAACCCCGGGTTCATATCTCGGGTTGTTCGTAAGACGAGGGGTTCATATCTTGAGGTACTACTGTATTTACTTTATCTCCAATTGCACTATGCTTCCAAATATCAGTTGAAAAAGAACATTAATGTTACTGGGTTCACGTTTTGCATATGTACCTTCTGAAAGCATTGCTTGGATATGATAGGAAGAGAATCCTGGATTAAATCAGGCTTTGCTCTTATGCAATAGGCACTCTCTGAATACACTTAATACAGTATTGAGATTAGAAAAAAGACAGCCGTTTTTCCCAGAACTAAAGCTGGGATGATAAGCCACTATTGGTTTGTGATTCATTTACAGATCCTTGTAAAACTTGTTTCACTACAAATGATAATAGGATAGAAGAAGTGACAGTATATATAAACAGTGATAGCTCAGCAGAGTTATCTATCCATAATAAAAAATAAATAAAAGCTGGCCTCTAGCTTCAAAACTCATGGAAGACACTTTCTGGACCCATTCCCAAAGTAAATTGAAGTCTACTATTTTTCTCTTAACACAGCAAACCACAGACACAAAAAGCTAACATATGTGCTATATTCTTACATTGACCATATTTTTGCTCACACTTGCAAATACAAAGGAAAGTTAATTTTTAATAACTCTTCTGTCTTGCCCTCTCGGTTTAAGAATGAACATCCGTTCGCTACTTCTAAGTTTCTTATATTTAGCCTAGCTCAGAGGACAGGGACTTTGTCCCTTCCTCCAAGTACATTCACTTGGCTTAATTTTTAGTCATTCCATTCCAGTAATCATGGATTTTAAAGGAGGTATTTTAGCTATATGAGTGTTATTTCTTCCAAAAAAGTTTAGCTTGTTCAAAAGGTTGGTTTTATGATGCTGTAATATAGATGCTTCTCCAAGTATAACTGATTAATAGTTTGAATTCTGAAATTAATTTTTGCACCCCCAATTAGGAAACCTACATTAAAACATGCAGTGACATGTTTATACATTAAATGCATAAGTTTATACATCAAATGTATAAGGGCGTGAATAAGTGCACCAACGTGCCTCCTGTCCCTTGTCCTAATGTCTCTTTGTCTTACTATCATCATGTATATGAATATTATTATCTCTAACGTTCTTCTAATCTTTTATTTATGTAATATGATTATTTCTTCACATTCCTACATCATGTATTGACAATACAAACAAACAAATAAATAAATAAAATTTACCTACTTAATTAAGTCCAATGTAGGAAGGGGTCCATGATAGTCTGAACTATAAACAAGCCTTATTTTTTGGGTTGGCCTTACAGCCCATTAAGCTAAAATGTGAGTTGCTTATTTTTTATTTAGGATGCTTTGCAAAGAATGATGATCAAAATTCTCATAGTGCACTGTTCACCAAGTAAGCTATATTATTATATTATTAGCATAGTATACAAATTGAGCAACTATGGTTGCAAACTCTAGTTTACTCAAGAGTTTAATCAACAAACTATGGTTAAAGTTGTGGTTATTTGTTTGTTTGTTTGTTTGTTTGTTTGTTTGTTTGTTTGATTGATTGATTGATTGATTGATTTATATGCCTCCCCCCTCCGAGGACTTACCACACTACATGGACATAAGTATTTACTGCTGAGAAGATGAAACCAAACAACATTCATAAAGGAGTACCAAGCTTTCATTTTTACATTCTAAACAAATACTTGTCATTCAGATTGTAAAGAAAACTTCCCCAACTCAATCCTCTTGAGGTATATTACTGTAGATATTTGTTTAAGAGGACCAAGTTAAACTAAAAAAATATTCTACAGTTTCTAAGATGCTAAGCATATTGACTGGAAGATATTACAATATGACAGAGTGAGCTTCTGTTATTTGCCTTAGCTCCTGCCAACTTAGTTTGAAAGTATCTAAATGCAAGTAGATAAATAGGTACTATTTTGGTGGAAATATAATAGCATTCTGTGCTCCTCAGACATATAGTCATGCTAGTCACATGACTATGGAAGTATCTTTGGACAAAACTAGCTCTTTAGCTATGAAATGGAGATGAGCACTGCCCCCTAGAGTCGGACATGACTGCACAAAGAAAACTTTTATCTTTTATCTTATTTTTATATCCTATTTTTGGTGGCAAATTCTTATGTAAGATTTTTTTTAAAAAAAAACCTAGAGTAAATGTTTTAAAAAGCATATTTCAGGGAGAGAGAATGGTCCTCAAAACTAGACTGAACTATTTCTAGGGAAGTTGTACCTTTTGAAGTAAATAAACAAGATTGCTACAGTGCTACACAATTTACGGTAATTGGAAGAGAATGTTTGGTTATTTAAAGTTATCAAATTATTATTGCCGATTTCAAAATAACATCCTAGTTTACTAATTAAACTAGTTTAAAAGTTCTTTTAATATACTTTTGTAGAGCACTTTTCGAAGATTCAGAGACACAAAGCTTTTCAAACTTACAGATAATCATAGCCCCATTACTAGGAGCAGACTAACTTGTGATCTACCATCCAGCTTTGAAAAAAGGAATTGCGTAAGTGGGATAGATAGAGCTGGTGAAAGATTTACCAATTCTTCATAATATGATAACTGCTGCAGATAGAGCCAGAACACAGAAGAATGACCCCCAAAAGAAATATAATCTGAGTTATATTATGAAAACATTTAAAAGGGAAAAAAGCATCTATTAGTAGTAGTTTAAAAAATGATGTTTTTCTAAATCTTTAAAAATGTCTTCAGGCGATTATAAATCAGCAATATCCTATCAGAGTTAGGGTAGGTGGGGGAACCAAAGGGTTTCCTATAAGAATCTCTAGATTTAATGGTGGGGTCCAGATAGGTTTATGACCAGTTCTAGAGAACTGGTAGCAGAAATTTTGTGTAGTTTAGAGAATCGGTAAATACAACCTCTGACTGGCACCATCCCTATCTATTCTCTCCCTCCCGAGTCCCAGCTGATGGGGAGAAAATGGGGATTTGCAGTAACCTTCCCTTGGAGTGGGGTGGGAATGGAGATTTTACTGTATCCTTCCTCTGCCATGCCCACCAAGCCAAGCCAAACCCTCCAAGCCACACTCACAGAACCAGTAGTTAAAAAAAATTGAAACCCACCACTGGCCCAGACCCACAGTTTGAGACATTTTGTCAATCTATGGCTTCTGATATTTTTTTAAGATGATACAATGGGAATTGCAGCCACAAGGCAGGCAATCATATTTATGATATTGGCAATGGCATTAATTAATTGAACAGTGCAAGGCTGTGGGGCTTTAAAAAAGGACTCAGGTATTGGGCAGCAAGTTGATGCTTCCTGCTTTATTTTAACATAGATGTATTCTTTAATGATAGCTACACCCAACTCAGAAAGTTCAAACTGCCCAAGGAGCTGCTGATACAGTTCTACAGAGAAATTTTTGAGTCTGTCATGTGCACCTCTATAACAGTATGGGTTGGTTCTGCAACCCAACAAGACAGACACAGACTTCAGAGGATAATCAGAACTGCAGAAAAAACAATTGCTACCAACCTGCCTTCCATTGAGGATCTGTACACCACGAGTCAAAAAGAGGGCTGTGAAAATATTTAGACACCTCACATCCTGGACACAAACTGTTTCAACTCCAGAAAAACTAGACACAAGGAAAAAAAATCCCAAATGCTATCATTCTTAATAATTCCCTCAACACTGTCAAACTCTTTACTAAGTCTGCACTATTATTAATCTTCTCATCATTCATATCACCCATCTCCTCCCACAAATGACTGTATGACTGTAACTTTGTTGCTTGTATCCTTACAATTTATATTGACTGGTTCCTAATATGATTAGATTGCTTATTTGTACCTGGACTATCATTAAGTGTTGTACCTTTTATTTTATGTACACTGGAAGCATGTGCACCAAAACAAATACCTTGTATGTCCAATCACACTTGGCCAATAAAATTCTATTCCATTCCATTCTATTCTATTCTATTCTACTCTACTCTACTCTATTCTATATGCAAATAATATTATTTATTGATGGAATCATCAATAACCATGGTCCATTATTTATGCAGATACGTAGAAGCAAGAACAAAAGAGGGAACCTTTTTCATAAGTTTTGGTGCTATTTCAATTTTGAATAAATATTTATTCCTTCTTTATAGAACATTTGCTTAAAATCAGTAGGGTATAACAAAATATCCCTTTTAGTGAAACTTAAAAATGTACATAGAATAACAAAGAATAATTGTCATTCCTATTAAAGAAAATGTTCACATTATAAAATAGTGTTGTTCAGAGGAAATTTAGGCATGATCTCCAACCCTATTATTGAATTAGAGCCAGAAAAGAATGCTGGGACAAGGAATATGACTATGAATTATATTAATATGTCCTGTAAATGTGTTGCTGGTTTCCCAACAGTGAAAACTTGTTAGTTTAAATCAGTGGTCTCCAACCATGGCAACTTTAAGACTTGTGAACTTCAATTCCCAGAATTCCTCAGCCAGCTTTGGTTGAGAAATTCTAGGAGTTGAAGTCCACAAGTCTTAAAGTTGCCAAGGTTGGAAACCCCTGATTTAAATTAACAGATGTTAAAAATCAATGATGCTCAGTTAACTTACTTTTCTTATCATGCATTAAATTTTAAACCCTTACACAATAGGGTTATATATTATACTTCACATAAATAGTCCTCAACGTACAACCACTGTACCTCATAATTCTTGACAAATGTGTCTTTTCTTTTATGTACACTGAGAGCATATGCACCAAAGACAAATTCCTTGTATGTCCAATCACACTTGGCCAATAAAGAATTCTATTCTATAAAGAATTCTATTCATATAGTGACTATTCAGTTACAGTGACACTGAAAAAAGTGACTTATGACCAGTTTGCACACACACATCTATTGCAGAATAAATCATGTGATCAAAATCCAGGGACTTGGCAACTGACATGTATTTATAACAGCTGTACAGTCATGTGATCACCATTTTAACTTTCCCAGCTGGCTTCCAACAAGCAAAGTCCTTGGGGAAATCCACGAATCTATGATTCATTTAACAACTGGAGTTGATTTGCTTAACAACTGGAGCAAAAAGATCAGAAAAACCATTTAACAACTGCTTTGCTTAGCAATAAAAATTTTGGGCTCAATAATGGTCATAGGTCAAGGACTACCAGCGTTCTATTGCTGAAATATGATTCATGTCTCTGAGGGAAGGCAGAGTGCCACTAACCCTGAAGAAGGTTGTGCCATCTCTTCAAGAAGTTCTCTTCTTGCTGTATTAGACAACTTCCTCCAAGTCTCCAATCTTCCCTTCAGAGTAAGGAAAGCTTTCTACCAATCTGAATTCAGATCTTATTAATGGGTAAAAAACCCATTGGTTATATCGGTGGATCATAGGACTTGGATGGAAAGACCATGATCCTCCTGATCCTCTTAAACCTCTCCATAGGTTTTAATAGCATTAATCACAGTGTCTTGCTGGACTGTCAGGAGAATTAGGGACCACCATTATAGGGGAGGAAGAATTGGTCCCAAGCTTGCTAGAGTGTGGGATACTTCAAGCTAACCGTAATGCCTTCGCAGTTTTAGCTTCTATGCAAAGCACTGGGAAATGTTACCCAACATTTAGGGTAAAATATCATTAGTATGCTGATCATAACAAGTTATCCAATGCTGCTCCAGGCTGGGTCAGAGATGCCGTGAAACTTCTCAGTCAGTGTTTGGCAGCTGTGAAAGACTGGAAAGAGATGAAACAAGCTTAAATCCTAGCAAGACAGGGGTAGTATTTGTCCAGAAACACATTGGCTCTGTGTCACTTCCAATGATCGTTAGGTAGTTACACTTCCATCATCACATGTAGTATAAAATGAAGTAATCTGGTTGATAGAAAAAGGGAGTTGCTATTGCAATATACAAATAGAAATCTAATACAAATCTAAATAATAATAATAATAATAATAATAATAATAATAATAATAATGCCATATTGATTGCCAATAAGTTTTAAAACCTGATTCAGTGTGTTAATTTTAATCTGTGGAGACCTTATGGTTCCATAATTTCTTAGCAGCCATCTTGTTCAAACCAATTTGTGTCAGCATGTTGACAAGGGATGTCAAGGTCTTAACCAGGTATGAGATCAAGGGAAAGCTGTGAAATACTGCCTTGCTGACTATTTTATGATATTTTATTTTATTTTTAATCCTAGATTGTAAAATATGCCTGGGCTACTGTTTCTTAGCAATTCAGCAGTTGTTGTTGTTTTTATTCAAAAGGAATATATGGTACTACATTTTAATAACTAATTTTGTGCTCTGTTGTAGCTGATTTGTTACCAATGTTTGTTTGTAAAAGTATGTATTGGTAGTATACTAAGATATAACAATGTTTATATACATGATATTGGTACTAATAATAGAGAAACATTAGGATAGGGACGGTAGGCACATGGTGCACTTATGTACGCCCCTTACTGACTTCTAAGGAATCGGATAGTCTGAGGGTAAAGTTTTGAAGGTTAGATGATGATACTACAGTCAGGTAGTGAGTTCCATGCATTGACTATTAATTTGCTAAAGTTGTATTTCCTACAGTCGAGTTTGGAGTGATTTACTTTGAGTTTGTATCTGTTGTGTGCCCGTGTATTGTTGTGGTTGAAACTGAAGTAGTCGTTGATAGGAAAGGCATTATTATAGCAGATGATTTTATGGGCTATGCTTAGGTCATATTTAAGGCAACATAGTTGATTAAAGTGAAGTGGTCTAGCCTTGGGAGATACACACACACACGCACGCACACACACACACACACACACACTATTCATGGATCAGTCAATCAGTCCACAACTTCCCATGCCTTTCTGTTCTTGCAACACAGCCTTGTTTCAATTATGTCTATCTGCTGCTTCTCAATTTCTGTCCTCTCTCTCTTTCAGGATTACATCAGCACTATCCAACCATGAAGTTTTTTTGGTATCTTCCCTTTTCTTTAGGTCCATTCATTCTTCCTTCATAAATTTCTTTTGCACCGTTTAATCACCGTCTTTTGGTGAACAAACAACCCCAGTGTACTTCTTTCATTCTGGTTATTCACTTTTGTAGTCAGCCTACATTTATTCTTGATTCTCTCATTTCATCCTACAGTTTTCTCCACTGTATTCAACTTTTATGTTTCTTGTAACAGATTCTACTTCCATATAACAATGTAGACTGAAGCATGCTCTTAAAGGCAGCCATTGTTCTGCTTCTTTTAAACAACAGAACACAGCTACCTATTATCTTTCTGCCAGCATTAAGGCTTCCTAAAATTTCTCCATCCATTTTGCCAAGGTGCAAAGGGTTTTTTTTTTGGTCATTTATATATTGGCTACAATTGTTTGATTCATTTGCCTTATCAAGCACAATACTCTTGGTCTTTGATGCATTCATTTTCAGAACCGTGGTCTTCATTACCTCGTATGATCTATCAAACATTGTTTCCAAATCATAGAAGTATTCAAATCTGAAACGTGGCATCATTTGCACAGAAAATTTCTCATACATTCAGATTCCCAATCAACAGAACTTTACAGTACCACCATTGCTGATACATTTATTCATGAGTATATTAAACAACCAAAGCAAATTCACACAGCCTTTTTTTATTGCTTGCTCAATATTGAAACATTTGCTAAGCATTCCATTTATTTTTATGCATGCTTTATTTTCATCCTTCAGAAACTAACTTACCGATCCATTGTTATGCAAAACATTCCATTGTTTATGTCAATTTAGTTTGTCATACATAAATCAATAACAGAATAAATTTTCTTTCTCACACTCATACTTTGCTGGTTTTTCTGCCCCTTACCCTTTAACTATGTAAGCTTCCAGAGTCAGTTTGGAGTCCAATGACCTTCTTTTCTTTTTGCCAATTGTTTTCTTAATAGAATAGAATAGAATTCTTTATTGGCTAAGTGTGATTGGACACACAAGGAATTTGTCTTTGGTATATATGCTCTCAATGTACATAAGGATATAAAAACACATTCATCAAGAATAAAAAAGTATTGAGGGAATTCTGTTCCTAAGTTGTACAGTATATGGTATTGAAAATATATTTATAGCCATCATCTTTTCTGTTCAAATTATCACAATAGAACAATAAATTATCAATAGTCTTGAATAAACAGCATCGTATTCTAAAGCTGCACTGATTACTAACACCAAAAATTTGTCTCCTTATGGTAAGTAAACTTTTATATCGGCATTTATACAATCCTGGGTTTTGTCCTCCCACAGTTAATGATACTTCCATAATTACGGCGATATAATTACTCTTCACTGTAATTATATAATTATAGTTAAGAGGAGTAACTATATCCTGATATTAATCAAGTATATACTTCAAGAGCTTTTCAATATGGGATTTACAAAAATATATGTTTAAAACGTATCATATCTCTGACTCCATTAGAACAATTTAAACTGATATAACCAGCAAATTTGGAAAGAACATAGATTATTAAAATGGAATCCTGGGATTTTCATTCTGCAGAAGATCTCACTTAATTTAGTCACATTCATTTCACATGAGTGAATGTTACTTTTTATTTTTTCTTTTTTAAAAAAGGGAGAAAATTGTTATTTTCAAATCCCATTTGTACTTAAGGACTTTCAGAGAATTATAATAGACTGTGTATAAACATGTCCACTGGGGAAAAAAATAGCAGAGTAAGATTCATATAGCTGACATACCTCTGCTTTATAAAGTAGATTTATAATCAGTATGAAAAAGGAGTATTGTGAATACAAAACCAGGCTTGCTGTAAACCTAGTACAAAATGTTTGTGTATGCTTAGATTTCAGCAATGTCAAGTGTGTAATGTTGAAACCTATCTGTACCTCTTTAACTATTGAAGTTCAAAATCCAGATTTGGGAGATTATGGTGATAGAAATTAATGATAAATATTAGTGCTAGTTTGAATTTAATAGAATAGATATTAATTTAATAGAATTATGTTGACTTGCAATCTTTTTTTTTTTTTAGATAAATGTTCATTGTGAGTTTTCAAAATTTTTACAAACAAACATAAGGACAAAAAGTAACAATAAGATAATTATTGTTCCTTGAATCATATGGGAGAATCTATATATATGGCTTGAAAAAAAGATAAAATCTATAAATCCACGAACTTTAATATTACATTGATGTCAAGGAAACAAATATTAGTAATATCTTAAAAATAATGTTACATGCTTTTTTTGCACGTTATTTGTATTACTTGTATTATACTGTAGCATTTCTCACTCTTTTTTTGACTTGCAATCAGCTATAGCTCCCTAACTCTATAGTGTTAATTATTTTCAGATGGTATAATATCAAACTACGGTACTTAGAAAAAAATATTTAAAAGGTTTGAAGAAGTTATTATTATTATTATTATTATTATTATTATTATTTATTACATTTGTATGCTGCCCCTCTCCAAAGACTGTCCTCTGCAACTTTTTTTTAGATGATTCCTCTGAACCTAAAATCTTTTTGTCTGTGGCTATATTGCCCTCCCAAAAGTGGCCTATGAGCTGTGGAATCTTCTTCATGGCCTTGGACACATCTGATCTGAACTGGTGTTTGGAAACCTATGGACAAACTTCCACAAAAACCATCTAATTCCACGGAACTGGGACATCTGCAGCAAGTTAAATTAAAGATAATTGAAGGAAACAAGAGACAGTTCTTAATCCAAGTAAACTGAACCCACATTATACACTCAAATGAAATTACTACAAAATATTTGGAAAAACAGTGAAACTTATGTTCAGTGACCAGTAGTCTCAATCATCAAGTTCACTAAGTAAGCATTTTCCCCATGAGTGGGATTTTTGGAGAGGAGGGAGGAAATAGGAGAAGGTCATATGCACAAGCTAACTTTGAATTAAAATTTGCTACTTGCTTAGATACCTTTTGTTAAGTTTGAAATAATGTCTCGTCACCATTGTTAAGTTTGAAATAATGGGAGAGACATGTGGTGGCCTGATTCATATTTATTAGGAATTGGCTTTACTCGAAAAGAACTTGCAACAAAGTATAACTAGTGATGGGCGAACTGATCCCCGCACAATTCGGGTACGTACCGAATTTTGTGGTGTTCGGTATGCCGAACACGAACCTGAAGTTTTTTCAAACTTCGGGCAAAGTTCGAGGTTGTGTTCAGCGTTCGGAGCTTTGACATCACGGGCAGGTTGCTAAGGACGCCAAGGTGATCACTTCCTGGATTCCATGGAATCCAGGAAGTGATCACCTTGGCGTCCTTAGCAACCTGCCCGTGATGTCAAAGCTCCGCCCCCGGAATCTCTTCGTGGGAGGGATTCCCCGTTCGGGTTCGAGTTTGGGTTCGGTTCGGATTCGACCGAATTTTGCATAAAATTCGGCCGAACTTGCCGAGCCCGAACACTGTTGGGTTCACCCATCACTAAGTATAACTAAGTAACTTGCGGCAAAACACAAACCACGTGGCTTGGTTTCCCTTTGACAGCCCGTATTGTATTGGCAGTTCTGTGTTAACAAAAACTTCAGAAGAGAAGGATTTAGGGGCAGTGATTTCTGACAGTCTCAAAATGGGTGAACAGTGCGGTCAGGTGGTAGGGAAGGCAAGTAGAATGCTTGGTTGCATAGCTAGAGGTATAACAAGCAGGAAAAGGGAGATTGTGATCCTGCTGCACCGCTAGTGAGACCACATTTGGAATACTGTGTTCAGTTCTGGAGACCTCACCTACAAAAAGATATTGATAAAATTGAATGGGTCCAAAGATGGGCTACAAAAATGGTGGAAGGTCTTAGGCATAAAATGCATCAGGAAAGACTTAATGAACTCAATTTATATAATCTATAGCAGTGTTTTTCAACCAGTGTGCCGTGGCACACTAGTGTGCCGCGAGACATGGTCAGGTGTGCCGCGAAGCTCAGAGAGAGAAAGAAAAAGCAAGAGAGAGAAAGAAAACAAGAGAGAAAGAGAATGAGAGAAAGAAAGCAAGAGCAAGCAAGAGAAAGAAAGCAAGAGAGAGAGAAAGAAAGCATGAGAGAAAGAGAACGAGAGAAACAAAACAAAAGAGAGAGATAAAGAAAGCGAGAGAGAAAGAGAACGAGAGAAAGAAAGCAAGAGAGAGAGCAAGAGAGAGAAAGAAAGTGAGAGAGAGAGAGAGAGAGAAACAGAGGGAGGGAAGGTGGGAGAGAAAGACATAGAGGGAACTAGGGAGGGAGAGAGAAAGAGAGCAAAAAAGAGGAAAGAAGGAAGAGACAAAAAAAGAGGGATGGAGAGAGAGAGAAAAAAAGAGGGAGAGAAAGAGGGAGAGAGAAATAGAGCAAAAGGGAGGGAGATAATTTTTTTGTCCAAACTTTTTTTAGCTACCCCCCCCCCTCATGTGCCCCATGGTTTTGTAAATGTAAAAAATGTGCCGCGGCTCAAAAAAGGTTGAAAATCACTGATCTATAGGACAGAAGGGAAAGGGGGGGGACATGATTTAAACATTTAAATGGTTAAAGGGTTCAGGAGAGAAGTGTTTTTAATAGGAAAGTGAACAAGGGGGCACAATCTGAGGTTGGAGAAAAGATCAGAAGCAACGTGAGAAAATATTATTTTACTGAAAGAGTAGTAGATGTTTGAAACAAACATCCAGCAGACGTGGTTGGTAAATCCACAGTAACTGAATTTAAACATGCCTGGGATAAACATATATCCATACCTAAGATAAAATACAGGGAATAGTAAAAGGGCAGACTAGATGGACCTTCCCCTATGTCACTCACAAAGCTGGCAAGGGATAAATTCAAGCATTTGTTCTGAAACAGTAACAATCCAGTCCCTAAAATCTCAAGGATCCATTTTCAGGTCAAATGGGTCTACTGTCTGCTATAGTCATAAGCACCTTGGCACAGTCAAGTCAGAACCTCAATTTAACTCTCAAACCTATTTTGAAATCAAATGATAATCCCGCCTCTATATAACTGATGTCTGTATACTATCTTCCACACTTCTATTTACTATTATCTTAGGGAACAATTTAACAGAAATGATATGTTTATAAAACAACGACTAGAGGTTTAACTTTTTTTGCTTTTAGAGAATGAGTTAATAAAAACTCTCACTATGAAATTAAGATAGGGCAGTCTTCCAGTTTTTGAATAGGCAGAAATCTTGCTTTACGAGAACAGTTCTGATGCAATGTTTGGCTTTTGTTGGAGGCTTTCTTCAAACAAACTCAGGAACAGAAGAAAATAATCATAGCTCTTTGTCAGTAATTGGCTCAGACAATCCTTGAAGAAATCATGGTGGTCTTCACTGAAAAGATTTGTAAATACTGTACATGTATCAAGCTTATCAACATAAAAACATGCTATACCTCAATTATATTCTTACGAAACACCCTATTTGTAAAGTGTGTTTGCATTTTTTGAACTAGACCAGATATGTAAAATTAATAGAATCCACATTTTTACAAGATGAAACCAAAGCAGCTTCTTGAAAAAATAGTCAATTAATTTAATAATCTGTTTAATATAAATGACAAAACCCAAATAAAATTATATTAAAGATCTACTATGGAAATAATAGCACCAATTCAAGGTCTCGGACAACTTGCCCTGACTGATTCACCCCAGCCGATTCACCCCGGCCAATTTGCTGTAACCAACTCAATCCATGACAATTTGCCATCGGACAATTCAGAGCAGAATAACTAAAGAGAGGGAGGGAAAAGTGAATTGCAGCAGGCCTTGTCTTGCTTTAGATTTGAACCATCTCAAGTTGGAAGTGCATGTGGCTGGGGTGAATTACAATTCTATTTGACCTTCTCTTGAGTTACCCCATAGTTGAGTTATCCATGGCGAGTTGTTCTATGGCTCCAGCACGTTGTCCTCATGGGGTAAGTTGGCTGGATGAGTAGCCAGGGTGTGTTGTCCTGTTTTGCCCAATTCATAGCTAGTTCAGGAGAAGGCAAACTTTAGTAAGTAACAGCTGCCCTTACCATTTGTGGGGAAGAATGAACTCATAATAATGAGTGGTGCAATCTCACACCAAATTATTTCAGGGGAGGAGTTAAGGATTTTTCCCCTGCCTCCAGATTCACCCCCTCCCCAACCAGTAAAGAGCTGCAAAAACGTGTACTACCACACTGTGCGCATGGGTTATTTTGTGGGTGTGGCTTGCCAACCATGTGACCAGGTGGGAGTGGCTTGATGATCATGTGACCATGGGGTGGCTTAAAGATCATGTGACTGGCTGAAAGGTGACCAACTTGACGTCACTCATATCAAAGGTTTGGATTAAGGCTAGGGTACCTGGCCTCTCCTCACCTCAAAGAGATACAATGTCCCTATCTATTTACTATTACTGAACATCCAAAATATACTATTTAATTCTATGTATATATGCCATACAGTATATGTACATACATATTACACACAGGCACAGAAAAATATACATTATCTACCATATAAATTGTATGTGTATGGGCACACACGCACACACAGCTCTTCCAAAATTATACACATTCAACCACATTTACTGCGATAAGAAAAACATACCCAGAGCCCAGAAGGGAAAAAAGAAAAAAATCCAAAATTTTTCTACCGGTTCTGACTTTACCTGTAGGAGCCCATCACTGCCCCAAACCCTTAAAAGAATAGAAAATTTTACTATCAATTTTCAACATTATTAATCCCATGGGATTCTGAAGACATGTGGCTGCATGTGGTTTGAGTTTAAAGGTCAACCATACTTGGTCAAAAAAGAGAGAGAAACTCTAATAGAATAAATTAACTTTAAAACATCTTTTGAAATATATGCTACAACAAGGAGAAAAGGCTTTAATGCCTGCAAGCCATGTATTATTTTGTTATATTTGGAATGAAGATTAAATGTGCATTTTTATTCAAGAATGAACACATGGAAAAGCTAATTTGTAATGCAACAATTCAAAAATTGAATAGATCATGGAAAGATGATGTTATTTCATTGATTATTTACCTAGTAGGAGTGCTGAGTAAATTCTTTACACTGAGGCTAGAGAATCTATAACTGTTTAGATAATGCTCAGCTACAACATTCATCATCAGATACAGGCAGTGTATCTGTGTAGTTGCCTGCATCCATACAGTTGAGAAATAAAACCCATGACCTCATTGTTAATTGTGATATATGGTTTTCAGGACAAAACATTCCTCAACATTGCTGTAACACCACATTGCAAAATTCAGGATTAGCAATACATTGGTAACTGTGCATGTGTTAAAAGCCAAGCCATGATTAAATGCAGAAGGGAAAATGGTAGGAAAATTATAATGGATAGAGAAAAATTGGTGGAAAAAACCTAATTCCTAATTGGATGCCAATTTAATATCTGCTGTAGACCAGAAAAAAGACCAAATAAAAGAAGAAGAAAAAGAAACATTTTTCATATTTTTACATAACAGATTATTCATAAATAGTAACTTTAAAATTTCAATGGAAAAATTATTTTTTTCCACAATAAATTAATGGGCAATTTTATTTTATACTGTTATACATAGCAGTTATACTTTTGGATGGTAATTTTTATTATGTGAATAGTTTCCATTACATGCATCCAAGATAAACGTACAAAACAAACTTCAGAATATCACATATAACCTCCCCATAACCTCATCCCATAGAAGCTTCTGATTTGTGATTACAATGCAAATGAGAATACATAAACCATATCTAAAGAGATTTTGTTCTATACTATGCCATTCCATTCCATTCTGTTAAATCAGAGGCTGGAGGAAGATGAGAAATTTGGACATGTATGCTGTCCACGTACCCTCGTCGGAGTTGAAGAAAGGCAAAGCGTGCGGCATTGCTGAAGCCATCTCTGGAATGTGAAGGCTCGAACCCCTTGTCGCCACTGTTAAATCAGAGGCTGGAGGCCGATCAAGAGGATAACAGCTCTTTATTTAATAATCAGGAACATTTAAAGTGACCAGCTCGCAGGCAGGTAGCGACTTAAAACCAAGCGGCCAAAACCGCACCTTATATACTTTGTTACCAGCGCTGGGATTGGTGACAATGTTTCAAGACTTCGCGCCGGGGCTTCCTATTGGTTGCGCCCGGAGGCTCCTTATTGGTCGCGCCTCGGCTTCCCATTGGTTGCGCTTGCGGGCTTCTTATTGGACAAGTCTGCTCCAATCAGCGATCACATTTATTCTAACAACTTGCAAACATAACACATTCCATTCCATTCCTAATGACACCATTCATTTCATACTAGCAGTTTAACAATCACTTAATATTCCCTCTCCTCCTGTCGGAAAGTCAACTGTAACATTGGAGAAGGAATGCAATCTCATATTTGAGTAGATTTTTCTGGACAGGAATATAGATAGAGAAGCTGAAAGAGACACCGTACATTGAAGAAGACACTGCTCTTCAGCCGCTGTTCAGACACTGTGTGGGGAAAAAATACATTGTCAAACAGTTTGCAACTCTAGGTTTACACCCATTTGGAGGGTTATATTGTATCTATAGGTAAAGGGAGCAAACATATTGAACTTCTAAATAGTTCATTTTTCCCGTTCCCCAGTTCATTTATTGAGGATATTTCCATGTGTGAACAGAGAGGAGTAAAAACCCCACAAACTATTCGGAATACACAGCAAAATAGCTAACACTGCTAAGACGTAGGAACGGCACCAGTCTGACTGATGATATACACTGGAGTAGTGACTTTGGGGAATAGTTTCAAATAAAGCAAAGCTTGGCCTGATAATAAAATCAACAGTTTGGCAACAGTTTTAGAGACGGAATTCTGCTTAGGGTTTTGTTCCACCAGCTGTTCCAAAACCATGTGTTGCTTGATTCTTCTCCAACTTGGTCTCTACTGAGAAATAAAAGTCAGTGCAAAAAAAAAACACCCTGCCTTGTGCATGCACGTACACTACCTTTTACTGACTTTGCAATTAAATACTGCAAAATTGGGAGTGTGGGATGAGAGGAATCTTCCATTCCATCGCTGTCTAAGATAGATTTTTCTCCTGAGATTTCATGTATTTCATCATTCAACGCATTTTTTTGTTAGTAGAATTAAATTTAAAGAATAGAAACAGATCATTGTACAATGCTCTATTAAATCTTGGTGGGGGGATTTATATCCACTGCTGAGCCATTCCAACTGTACATCGAGCTCCAGGACAAAAACAACTGTAGTAAGTGCCCATTTACCATTTGGTCCTGGTGATTCTGTTAAGAGTGTCAAAGCACTGTTTTGTTTTGTTTTCTACCCAAGTAGGAGCAATAGCAACTTCTGTTTCAACAATTGTGCACAGCAGGACAGTGTGAATAAAAGACAAATGGGGTGAAACAGGGAGATAAAAAGGGGGATTGGAGGGGGGGTTTGGTTTTTTTTTAATGCTGCTGCAATCAAATTGGAGGGTTCTGCTAGTTTACTTTAAAAGGTTAAAAGGTCACATCAGATTTCTTCACTCATTTCTCAATGTCTCAGCCAACTTGACTTTTATTCTGAACTTGTATTGTCAGTATTTTTTTTAAATAGTCAAGACCAAAAATCAAGACATTCTGAAGTTTCACAAATGCTGGGGACTGGACCCATAAAAGTAAGGTCTTGACAGATATGCCCTGTAATTGTTCAAGATGTTGAGCAATCTCAATAAATGGCTCAGATGCTTCAGTAGGGCAACACTAGAGCAAGGAGAACTTTTATGGATTTGGGCCTGAAGAGAGAGGATAGGTGCAGGGGGAAACACAGGCAGCAATGGATTGTGGTCTATGAGAGCTACATAATCTACACCTGCTTTCTAAAGAAAAACCCAGTTCTTTTAGATGAAGATTAAGTGAAATGTGGTTACAGAATGAAATAATAGTGAAAGGCTTATAAAAAATAAGAGGTTTTGTTTAGAAAATAGTATTAATAAAGGTACAAACATAAGAATAGTTTGGGATTTAAGGAAAGCCTTCATGAAATGTTACTTTATAAAATACAGTGATACCTTGTCTTACAAACCTAATTGGTTCTGGGATGAGGTTCTTAAGGTGAAAAGTTTGTAAGACGAAACAATGTTTTCCATAGGAATCAATGGAAAAGCGATTAATGCGTGCAAGCCCAAAATTCACCCCTTTTGCCAGCCGAAGTGCCCGTTTTTGCGCTGCTGGGATTCCCCTGAGGCTCCCCTCCATGGGAAACCCCACCTCTGGACTTCTGTGTTTTTGCCATGCTGCAGGGGAATCTCAGCAGGGGAATCCCAGCATCGCAAAAACGCGTGCTTTGCTGGCAACGGAAGTCCAAAGGTGGGGTTTCCCATGGAGGGGAGCCTCAAGGGAATTTCAGTAGCTCAAAAACGCGTGCTTTGCTGGCAACGGAAGTCCGAAGGTGGGGTTTCCCATAGAGGGGAGCCTCAAGGGAATTCCAGTAGCTCAAAAACGGGTGCTTCGCTGGCAACGGAAGTCTGGAAGTGGGGCATCCCAGCGGCGGTGGTGGGTTTGTAAGGTGAAAATAGTTTGTAAGAAGAGGCAAAAAAATCTTAAACCCCGGGTTTGTATCTCGAAAAGTTTGTATGGTGAGGCGTTTGTAAGGCGAGGTATCACTGTATAAGAGTAAATAAAAGAAGAAGAAGCAAGAGAAAATGCAAGCTATTTGGTTCTGTTCGGAGCTTCTCAGGCTGCTGAGGCAGGGTGGCACAGTAGTTAGAGTTCAGCACTGCAGGCTACTTCAGCTAACTGCTAGCTATACTTCAGCAGTTCAGATCTCACCCTTCCATCCTTCCGAGGTGGGTTAAATGAGAACCCAGATTGTTGGTGCAATAAACCTGGTGGATTCAGCCTGTTAAACATGGTTGCATTAAATACGAGTAGGGCCAAATTAAGGCCTGCATGTGCCCTAAACACAATCCAATCGTGGTGGCCCACAGTAGAATTAAAACTATGATGCCATGGAATGGAGATAAATGTGATGTCTGAATGATAAGTTCAAACCCAAGTTTTAGACTTTAGCTAGTCACCTAGCCAAAGAAAACATTTTTATTCAATACTACTAAGGTTGAACACAGCGGGAAAGGACAATTATAAAATAAATTCAAGAAAAGTTGAATGTGGTAGTCAGTGTTCCCTCTAATTTTTTTGGGGGGGGGAGGGTGGGCGGAAAAGTATAGTGTGTGAGCGGCAGTCCCTTCGGGAGTGGGTGGCACAGAAATAATAAATAAATAAAGAAATAAATAAATAAACAAACAAACAAACAAACAAATAAAAAACCCACCCTGTTTTGCCTCAGAGAATTTCAAAATAAAATACTGTACTGTGTGTCTATAAGAGTGAGCTCATAATAGGGCAACTCTATCAATATCAAAATGCCACTTAAATAGTTGAGCTAGTTTCAAACTAGATTTTGATTTTCTTCCTCTCTTCCTTACTCCCATTCTTTTTCTTTTTCTTTTCCTTCCTCTCTTTTTTCTATCTGTTTCTCTCTCTTCCTCTCTTCCTCTCTCTCTCCTTCCCTCTCACTCTTTCCCTCTCGGCTTCTGGGCAAGTTTGGAAAACTCTGAGTTGATGATGATTTTTAAGTGAGCAATTGCTCACTGCTCAGCTTAGAGGGAACTATGGTAGTAGTAGTGTTGAATATGTAAGATCACTCAAAGTTTGAGATTTGAATAAAGGGCACTGATTGGCCACATTATTCTAAGCGGGGGGAAATAACGGCTGTCAAAACTGCGCCTACTAGAAAGGAGAAAGCATAAATAGTTAGAACCGCCCATGCTTTCTCTCAGCTATTCACGCCTAACCGTTTAGAGCACTAGCAGAGCTATCGTTCCAACAGACTGCAAATAAAACAGTTTTGTTTCAACATGCTGCCTCTTATTGAATTTATTACACTGGCGACGAGAGAGTCGAGTCGACACATGCAAAACAACTATGGAAGCGTCCTCAGTAACAAAGGCACTAGACTATTTCGACCCCAGAAAGACCACTTGGCAGACGTACGTGGCCAAATTTGATATCTTCTTGGAAGCCTCCAGGATGTAGGACACCGACAATGGAAGAAAGAGAGCACTCTTTTTGAACCACTGCAGGTCACAGATTTATGGGCATGATAGCTAGAGGAACAAACTTCCCTCGATGGCAAATAAGTACATGCTTTTTTTGCTTAATGGTTAATTTTTTTATTACAGCAGATCTGGATCTGAAATCATGATACTCTGGTTGAGGCGAGTTATCAAACTCACTTCTTATGTGATGCATGTGATGTGCCCCCTCCCCACTTTGTTCTTGTCTAGTGCATGAAATATTCAAGATAATAACAACTCAACAGTTTAATGTCTGGCGGGAATGTCTGAGATAGCTAATAATAACTAGGTTCATAGAAGATGAATTCCATTTATTTATTATGTTCTTAGAGGCATATTCACTATCCCATTAAAACAGAGCTACCTAGCTAATCTTTTTCCTTAATCCACATGCAATCCCTGGAACTCATCTGCTACAATCAGGAGTGCTGTTTCCCACACTCTGAGGCAGCACACTAATGCTGCAGCATTAGTCCTAAATTAAGTTTACATTGTTTTAAAAAAGCAAGGAAACATTTGAAAGCACTGCATATGTATTAATGTATTTCCAAAATCCTTCTGGTGACCACCAGATACCTCAGTATTCTATCCATAGTGCTGAGAAATTTATTGGTTGAGCAAGAAATTGAATGTTTAAAGAGGCACTTTCTGGCTGTTTCCTTTTCCCAACTGTTACCTTTCGTAGCAATACAGCTGTAGAGACTAATTTTTGCTAATTCTCTCTCTGTCCATGTACACATCTGTCATTGTCTTTCCACCATGGATCAAGCACAGATAGGGAGCAGACATCCAGAAAGTATGCTTTTGAAAATGCTTCTGTGAATCATCTAAAGCAGTGTTTCCCAACCTTGGCAACTTGAATATATTTGGACTTCAACTCCCAGAATTCCCCAACCAGCCAATGCTGGCTGGGGAATTTTGGGAGTTGAAGTCCAAATATATTCAAGTTGCCAAGGTTGGGAAACACTGATCTAAAGGACTTACAGCCAATGAGAAATTTAGAGCCAGCCCAGTAAAAAATAGCAATTAGACATCTTAAAAATGCCAGATATGCTTCTGCATTATCCTCACTGAGATATTTCAATCTCGTAACACATTTTGTACTGTACATTTCCTCATCTAGCATTTTTAAACAAACCAACATCTTCAGTGTCTCAATTGTCTGACTGAGGAACACCCAGCTATGTGCATCTAGAGAAGAGCTGGTTCCATTTTACAGGGAGAAGCATGGTTTACTGCTGGATTTGTTTAATCTGGCTTCAGCCTGCCTCAGGGGCTGGAGGGCAACAGATTGGAGACTCTGTTGTGCAGACAAAGTTTTAAAAAATTATAAGCAGCTCATCTTGGCATTGTGACTATGAGAATGTGTGGGTGTTCTCTAAGTCTTTAAACATCAGTGCCAACACTTTTAATTTTGTGCCAATTTAAAAAACAAATAAACTAGTGCAACTATTTCAGTACAGGTATTCATACAAATTCAATATCCTGTTATATCAGCAGCATTGGTGGCTTTGCATGGAGGACATTACAATGATCAAGGCATGGCAAAGTCAACTTTGGATTATGATAGCCAAATACAGCCATTTCAGGAAGGGGAAGAGGCTGCTTACCAAACATAATAATACAAAGATACACCTTGCCACAGCCACCACTAATGCCATCTAAGATCTACAGCTTAACCTTTGGCAAAATGTAAACAGGCTAGTCCTAAATCTCGGTTCTCCCTGCACTAATTTTTCATCAAACCATAAGTGCATCTCCAGTTTTATACAATAATAGTCTTAGACCTCTGTGCACGTTCTGTATAGTAATATTTTCCAAATTAAAAAAGAAAAGAAAAAAAATGTTCATTTTAAATAAATAAATAAACCATTTTAGCTTATGCACACATTGCCTAAAGGCAAATTGATAGAAAGCTGACCGAAAGTAAGATGATACTATTGATCATGGTGACGTGGCAACAGAAATGAAAGTCGAGCTGTTATTTGGGTCAGCTGAACAGATGGTGTTGAAAATGGGTACAAGTTTCCATTAAGAACAGAGAAGGATAAATTTCTGAAACAGATTTATCAAAAGCGTCTTCCAATTTAATCCTTTTCATCATGAACAGCAGCAAGCAAGAAACAATTTAAATCCCATGATACACCAAATGGACAATTTGGGGTGGGAGATCATTAAAATATACTATTAACTCAAAATGTAAAAGCCCATTAAAAGACTGCAAAAAGTTTACTTTTTCCCAATGCCTTTCTTTTTTTTAAAGCAAGATATATAGGATTACCTAGAACAATTCCAGAAATTTAAAGATTTCCTTTTAAAATTATATATAAAATGTTAATATTGGGTCAATTAAGTTATATTTGGAAATACTGACACTAAACCATAATTGCAAGTGCAAAGATAGAGAAGCTAAGTCTCGTAAAAATAAAGAATCAGATTGATTAAATAAAAACAATAGATAAACGGATCAGAGGTGGGCTACTGCCTGGACGGGGGAGGGACACAGTGGGGTAGCAAAAATGGAGCTTCACCCCAGAGCACCTAATTTGCATTGAAAGATGTTGAAAGAAAATGCAAGGGGTCCTGCATAAGCCACGCCCACAGTGTGGTAGTAAGAATTTTGGTAGCCCTTCACTGATACAGATATTACCCTAGATCAGTGGTTCTCAACCTTTCTAATGCCACGACCCCTTAATACAGTTCCTCATGTTGTAGTGACTCCCAACCATAAATCTAGTGCCAATTCTCCTAACAGAGCTTTAAGCTGATTGGCCGACTAGGTCAGAGGGACACCCCCACTGTAAACGCCTGATTGGTCAGATTGTAAAAATATGTTCCAAGGCTTTAGTTCCTAACACCATGGGAAATTTGTCTTTTCCCATAATCTTAGGTGACCCCTGTGAAACAGTCATTCGACCCACAAAGGGGTCCCGACCCCCAGGTTGAGAACTACTGCCCTAGATTCACAATATGAGGATTATTCTACATTGTTTCACATTACAAAACATATATTCTGAGCCTTGGTTTTCCTCCCTATATTCCCTCAGAAATTATTCTTCAGATTTCTGTGTCTGCAGAGCAATAATGGGGTATAGGTATGTTTGTATGTTTTCAGTCTTAAGTTATTTATAAAAACAATAAAGGTAGGATTTACATAAACAGATAAAAATTTAAAAATTCAGAACTCATCTTTTTTTCTTTGTTTTACTGTAGTGTTGATCGTCTGTTCTGTTTTTACTTCGAGCAGTTAAAAGTCTTGCTCCCCAAAATAAACCTGCTTGTCTCTTTCCACAAAAAGGCTATATAGCTGTAGTCATGGTTTCCTGAATTTTATTATTGCAGTACTGCAATAAGGTTAATATGGGATGGTCACATTTTAACTGGTCAGAGCCTTGGTTGTCTGAACTGTCTTACTATCCAGAAAAATTGAAATGAATTTGGCTTCCCCCCCCCCAATTGACTTTGCTTGTTGGAAGCTGACTGGGAAAGTTAGAAATGATGATTACATGGCCCAGGGAAAGTAAAACTGTAATAATTACATGACAGTTGCCAAGCATTCAAATTTTGATAATGTGGCCATGGGGATGCTACAATGGTCTTAAGTGTGAAAATCAGTCACAAATCACTTTTTTCAGTGCCTTTGTAATTTTGAAGGGTCATTAAATAAATGGATGTACAGTGGTACCTCATGATACGAACTTAATTGGCTCCAGGAGGAGGTTCGTAAGGTGAAAAGTTCGTAAGACGAAACAATGTTTCCCATAGGAATCAATGTAAAAGCAAATAATGCGTGCAAATCCTTCAGGAAAATCCCAAACTTTAGAAGGGAGGCGAACAGAGGGCAGGGAGGAGCGGCTAAAGGGGGCGGGTGGAAGAAGCAAGGCTAGGCTAAAGGGTGAGTGGGAAGGAAGAAAGGCAAGGGTGCGCCCCTCCCTTTTCTTTCTTCAAAAGACACCCTTTCAGTGCCTGTGCAAGCACGCTGTTCTCCTACTTTTTTAAATGCGAACTCTTTCCCCCTCCAAGCCGTCCCTCCCTTTTCTTTCTTCAAAAAAGGAAACAAAAAGAAACCCCTTCATCCCAGCAGCAGCGGCTTGGGTTCGTAAGGTGAAAATAGCTCGGAAGAAGAGGCAAAAAAATCTTAAACACCAGGTTCGTATCTTGAAAAATTCGTTAGAAGAGGCGTTCGTAAGATGAGGTACCACTGTAATTCGAAGATGACTGTACTCATTTATTAACCTGTCTTGAATGTTAGATCAGAAGTGAATTCATTGCATACATTCAGTATATTAATGGAACTCACCTCAAATTTCAATGTCCTCAGAGAGGGGCGGCATATCCAAGTAAGTAAGTAAGTAAGTAAGTAAGTAAGTAAGTAAGTAAGTAAGTAAGTAAGTAAGTAAGTAAGTAAATAACAATTAATAATAATAATAATAATAATAATAATAATAATAATTTATTAGATTTGTATGCCGCCCCTCTCTGAAGATTCAGGGTGGCTCAAAACATAACATCAATAAAATATATTTTATTTATTTATTTATTTATTGGATTTGTATGCCACCCCTCTCCGCAGACTCGGGGCGGCTAACAACAGTGACAAAAAACAGCATGTAACAATCCAATACTAAACAACTAAAAAAAACCTTATTATAAAACCAAACATACATAAAAACATACCATGTGTAAATGGTAAGGCCTAGGGGGAAAGAATATCTCAGTTCCCACCCATGCCTGACGGCAGAGGTGGGTTTTAAGAAGCTTACGAAAGGCAAGGAGGGTGGGGGCAATTCTAATCTCTGGGGGGATTTGGTTCCAAAGGGCCGGGGCCGCCACAGAGAAGGCTCTTCCCCTGGGTCCCGCCAAACAACATTGTTTAGTTGACGGGACCCGGAGAAGGCCCACTCTGTGGGACCTAACTGGTCGCTGGGATTCGTGCAGCAGAAGGCGGTCCTTGAGATAATCTGGTCCGGTGCCATGAATATAAATACAATATAAATACAAATCTAATGTTAAAAAATTAAAAAAACTAATTTAAAACACATTGTTATAAAAAAAACTTATGTACTACACAATCATACATAAATAAATGTATCTATGCACCACTTTTGAGGAAATCTTTTAAATATTAATATCATTTATTCTTTTATTTTAAAACATCTTTAATGCAGCAGGTGGCAACACCTGCATGACTTTGGTTCTTCTTAGAAAAGTTAGCCAGGTTTTGGGATTTTTTAAATGATCTCTGATTTCTAACCTGGTTAACTCTCTCTCTCTCTCTCTGAGAGGGAGATAGTGAGAGAGGGAGAGAGGGAGAGAAAACCTGTTCTCCAAAGCACCAGAAGGCAGGACAAGAAGCAATTGATAGAAACTAATCAATGAGAGAACCAACTCAGAACTTAGGAGAAATTCCTGACAGAACAATTAATCAGTAAAATGACTTGCCTCCAGAAGTTGTGGAGTCTGGTTGTACTCCAACCCTGGAGGTTTTAAAGAAGAGATTGGACAACCTTTTGTCTAAAATAATATAATATAAGATGATCAGGGGGTTGGATTAGAAGGTCCCTTCCCTATTATTCTGTTCTCTTGTTACAGAAAAATGCAAAGAGATGCATACTTTCATTGGAAATGCAATATTATAGAAACTGTTATATCTCATCTATTTTTATTTTTATTTTTTTAAAAATGTAATAATTTTTAATTCTCTTTTCTGTTTTTTGTATTTATGCCCATAAAATGTAGCATATTGACTAAAATGGCACACATCTTTTTTATGCTTTTTGTTGTTTTTGCTTTTTTTGTTGTTTTATGCTTTTTTATTTTTGTATTGAGAAATCAACATGGAAATACTAAATTAAATCAGAAAGAATGTAAGAATGTAAGCTGGCTGGGGAATTCTGGGAGTTGAAGTCCAGATATCTTCAAGTTGCCAAGGTTGGGAAACACTGGGTTAGAAGATGGGGGCATCTCATGAGTGGAGCCTTTGGTGCTAAGTCTTTGTTCTGCTGTCATGAAAATCACCCTCCACCTCAACCCCTCCAGTTAAATATGTGTAGGATGATAGGGCTTGTTTTAAATGGATAAAAAGATCTGTGCTGCTCGTTATCAAAATCCCAGTGGAAGTGCGGGTCCCCACTGCCTGGAACTGCCCAAAAGCCCAAGGCACAGAGACAACAGAGCCAGAATTTTTTTTGTTTTCCTCCCCCAAAATTAAGGTACGTCTTATACTTCAAAAAAGATGGTAGCCAAGAATGACTAAGAATACTCCTACCAACATTGAATGGGCAAGCTACTTGCATATAAACAAAGAGCAAGCCCCATTCCCTTCTAGAAGGGATGATGTTACCTAGTTGGCTAATGAAACATCTGCAAGAAAACAACCCAGCTCAGAAAGCTTCAAGGACATCACAAGAACATACCATTATACAGTAGATCCAAGCATTTGCAAACTTCTCTCTTGCCTTTGCTCTGTACAATTATGGGCTTGGAAGTAGGACAATATCAAACCATGTAGCAAATCATTTATCATTCCAACAAGCACACATTATTCTTTTTGAAAATAACGCCCCCTTGTGTATTTTCATAAAGAAGCCCAATAAAATACTCATTAGCTCATTTCAGACAAATTTAGAAAACTATTGAGCGCAACACTACTTTTAAAAAAAATATATACTGTATAAGGTAAACTAGAAGTGCAACATGCATTGCTTAAGTAGCAGTGCAATTGGTGACCATCTTGACAAGCAATTCAGGGCCCAATAAAAGATATAAATTGTGTATAAAATAGAGCTTGTCAGTTGGTCAGCTTTCTTCCAAAGAACACCATGATGAAAATAGCCAGGGAGAATGCTGACACGTCAAAGGTTTCTTAATGTTTTCTACCACAGTAACAATGTCAAAGGAGTGAGCATCTAATGCAGTTCCTCACTGATGTGTTTCAATTGCAGTCATAGAAGCTAAATATAGAGCAGCTGAGGTATGTCCAATATTTAATTTGAAAATGTAGAAAAATATCTAAGGCACTATATCTGCACACCAGTGACAGGGGGAAAAAATCCCTCACTAACCTATAAAAAGATACTTGATTAAAAAGTAATGATTGCTTGATCCTGATAGAAAAGGACCTACGAGCAGCCTGCAGATTTTCTATCCGTCATCAAGAGATCAATGTTCATACTGTCTTAATTCCCTGAAATACTGAGTTTAAAATTTTAGGCTGTATGTTCAAAGTTTTGTATTCAGTTTTCCCTTGTATCTGGAGTGATGATAGTGATGATTGTCATATAATTGGAAACAGTCACCTTCTCTTGGCCAATCCAGCTCACAACTTTTCAACGTATGAAAATATAGGAGACGGAAGTAATCTCTATAGCTTTGATCTATGGAACAAAAGGTAGAATATAATCTAACAAATAAAATGATAATAAATGACAAAATATTAGTAAATGAAAAGCGAATTCTCTATCTTGTTCTAGAATTGGGCTGATCAACACCAAAGAAGATTATTTCTCAAGAGAAATGGCACCCAACTTTTTAAACAGAAGAACAGAGAATTTTTTCCTCTTGGTGAACATATTAAAATCCTGACTTCTCTTTCCTTAGAAATATATTTCCCCTAGCATTAATATTAATTGTGAGCAAAGCTGAATGAGTTTCCCCATGGTACAATGGAATGTTTTGCTGAAGCAGAGAAATCAAAGTTCTGTATTTCTATATTTAAGTAAAAGCAATATAATTTTACTGATGTCATCATTAAATGCTCAAGCCCTTCAAGTTGCTCGTAGTATCTGCATGAAGAAACATAACCCATCACTGTCATCAATAAGTGGAGGTTTCTATCTTCTTAATTTAGACCTAACCCTCAGAGATTTTCTAAGGCTGTTGCAGCTGCAATGAAAGTTGAGATTTTCTGGCTTTAATTGGGGAGGAAGGTGTCATTAGGGTCTTAATGACATTATTTGAAGGGCTGTTGGTCTGTAAAAGTGAGGCCTCTTGACATTGCCCACAAGGGTAGAACTTTGTACAGATGTCTGGAGCATCACTGGACAAAACTGGCTGGGTGTCCACAAATACTCCAGGGCAGTCTTATCACATTTCAAAATGAGTAAAACATATTGCCACTGTGTACTGCCTTTAACATTATCCTTTAATGAGAATCACAGTAGCAAAGAGGGCACTTACTCAGTGGGAAGCTCTTTCCATCATGTGCCTCTTGGTAATCTGCTACCTAGTGACAGTTTGGGGAGAATTAATGTGTGCGTAAGGGTGCTCTGGGGACTTTGAGGGTCAAAACCTCATTCTGTTGCTGGAGTATATATTTCTCTATTTCTTTCTTTCTTTCTTTCTTTCTTTCTTTCTTTCTTTCTTTCTTTATTCATTCATTCATTCATTTATTTATTTATTAGATTTGTATGGTTTGAATGGGAACAAATAAGTGTGGGCATCACTTCTGTAGCAAAAGGGCATCAGTCTGGTTAGTCTGGTAGGTTAAGCTGGATTGGGGATTGGTTCCTGCTGCAGATACATTCCCTGTTTGCTCCTTATTTCATTTATTTTATTGCTTAGGATGAGGTGCTAAAAAGGGATAGATTAGTGTAGGACCTGTGCTAATATGCCTAGCTCTCTAGAGGTGGTGATACTGGTAAGTAAAATGGAAGGAGAGAGTGAAAGAGGACAACCAAGACAGATAGTGGCATTGGGTATGCCATTAGAAAACCAAAGGGACCACCTTGGAAACATCATCCTGAAGGGGGGGGGGAAATCCCCTTATGTCATCACTATTAGTTAACATCAATTCGATGGCACGTGATCAATACACAATCCAGCCCAGAATTTAAGTCTTAAATTGTAGCAGTCATTAAGTTGATCACATGACCTGACTGGACTTTATCACACCATCCTGGCTTTCCCAAGCATGATCATTGAGCAACCATGCAGGTCATTAAGTGGAAGGAGAGAAAACTCCCTGCTGAAAGGTTTCATTATTAAGAACCAAAGGAGAATATTTGATCACAGAATATTTGATTGTGGTAAATAAGAAATACTGTGCACTTTCTATGAGTAAATTACAAAAACGAACTGTTGACAGTGAGCTTTGAACTAATTTCACTGTTATTTAACCTGCTAACTATTTTTTTACATATATGTAATGCATGTGAGATCAATTGGGTTGCAAAAAGATATAGAAGCTTATAAATGTATTTTTTAATTCACATTTTAAAAGTATTTTTGGCCTAGTTTTGTTTTGTCTGTTTTTCCCCCTTTTTTATTTTAATATTTTGAATAAAATAATCCTGCTGCTTGCTGAAGGGGAAAGCCAGCA
Source organism: Erythrolamprus reginae (assembly GCF_031021105.1). Classification (NCBI taxonomy): domain Eukaryota; kingdom Metazoa; phylum Chordata; class Lepidosauria; order Squamata; family Dipsadidae; genus Erythrolamprus; species Erythrolamprus reginae. The sequence goes on along the minus strand of NC_091952.1, from coordinate 100,300,233 downwards.
CCCCCTCTCTACACAAAAGGGAATTGCAATGCTGCGAAAAGAAACTTAAATCATCAGTGCCTTTGTTTTTGTAAGTGCCATCATAGTTTTTAAATGGTTGTTAAGCAAGGACCACCTGTATGTTATTTCATTGTAAACTGATCTTTCTAAGAAGCTGCAGAAGAAGTCTATTGAGATTCTCAGTCATTCAAGTCATGGTTCTCCCAAAAGTGCTATTTTTCCCACCATCCACTCAGAGCTGAAGAAAATTCTTGGATGAGAAGCAAAATGTCTTCAAAGAAAAACCAGAAAGTCCAGTTGCCTGTAGAAAAGTCCATTGGAGAAGGGCAGCCTATAAATTCAAATTCAAATTCAAATTCAAATTCTAATAATAATAATAATAATAATAATAATAATAATAATAATAACAACAACAACAACAACAACAACAACAACACCTTTGGGGCTGCAGATGAAGTGATTTCTATATTAAATGTGGAGGGTTTTTAATAACAAATGATGTACAGATTTGGCTTGGAAAATTTATATCATTCATATTCTTTTACTGAATGGTCAGAAGATTGTTTTGTAAGCATATTTCTTGATTATGCTGTTCTGAAGGCTTTAATGATGGATTGAATGAAAATACTGTAGTGAAATTTCCTGGTGTTTATATAGTTTATAACTTGTTCTGAAAATAAGAATGCTATCATATTTCAGTACTATCTCATTTCAGCAATGTGTAATATTTTGCAGACATTTTAATCCAATCCATATACCAAAGAACTTTAAGATAATCTATGTGGCTCCCTTGCAATAATCCTGTAAAATACATTAAGCTGAAAGTAGGTAATTGGCAAGAGCCAAGAGAATGTTGAAAAACAATGTACAGGCTGGATTTATGTATGGTAGTGAGCCAGGATGTGATGTGTTTGACTTGTATATGAAAACTGAACCCATCTGGTTGCAAAAGATTCAGCACTCCATTGTTAGATCACACAACAGGTGGACAATCTATGCCTCACATACAGGTTCCTAACAGCCTGAAATTGTTATTTGTTGAAGTTTTGGGTTGTGTAAAGGATTCACATGGAAATAATTTGGGATGAAAACAAGATTTCTTCCTCCCCCAACTTTCCTGTCCTTAAAACTTGACAAAAATGGTCTCCAAAGGCCTGTCAGAGAATGTTATTATTGGTCCCATTCCTCATTCAATATAATTCAATATAATACAAAATCAAACCACAAGTAGTCCTCAACCTATGACCCCAATTGAGCCCAAAACGTATGTTGTTAAGTATTAAATTTGTTAAGTGAGTTTTGCCCCATTTTACAAGTTTTCTTGCCACCTTTGTTAAGTGAACTTGTTAAATTAGTAACATGGTTGTTAAGTGAATCTGGCTTCCCCATTGACTTTGCTTGACAGAAGATCACAAAATGGGATCACATGACCCCGTGACTCTGCAACCATCATAAATATAAAGCAGCTGTCAAGCATCAAAAAGTAAATCATGTGACAATGAGGATGCTGCAACTGTCATAAGTAAGGAAAATCACCATAAGTCACTTCTTTCAATGCTGTTGTAGCTTTGAATGGTCACTAAATGAACTGTTGTAAGTCAAGGACTACCTATAGTGTCTTAGCCTATAAAAGAGTTGAATTAAATAAACTTAAGAGAGAAGGATTCCATAGATGAAAATCTTAAAATGGAAAACAACTAAAGAAACTTGGAGAACTCTGGAAAATGTGGTTATAAAAGCCCAGTCCATCACAATGCTGCTGAAAAAGAAAAATGAGAAACCCAAGAAGAAGCATGGCTACATAAAGAATACTTTGATAAACTGAAAGACAAAAAGGATAAATATAAAAAATGGAAAGATAGAATTTTCACAAGATAAAAGTTGTCAATACTGTCCAAAGATGGCCTCTTGAGAACGGTGAGGTGGGGGACTCAAAGCTACCAACCCTTTCTGCGAAGAGGCATTAATCACAGCTTGAACCCAGCCAACTCCCAGGAGGTCCAATCCAACCAGGCAAGAGGTGAATAGATCCAGAACAAAGTTATGAACAAGTCCACAGCCTCAAGGACCACTTTTTCAAGAGCAACTGGCTCAAACTCCTTCCAGATAACAGGGTTCAGATGCGTATCCATCATCTCTCCCCAGCCAGAATCTATGACCAAGAAAAGTTGAGCAGCTTCATCTGACAGATGCCAAGAATATTTCTCACAGAAATCCTGCAAGAGCATCCTGACTCCTTCTCAACTAGGATGGAAAAGGTTACCCAAAACTGACTCGCAATATACTAAGGCAAAGTAATTTTACTTCATTACTTTATTGTGGTAAGCTAAGCCTAATATGTGTATTGGCATAAGGTGTCAGTCTTGCTCAGTCTTCCTCCATCACCGCTTTAGGCATCTCTTATGTCTCCTCAACTCTTTGAGCTACTATGGGGTTACATAAGATCCACACACACAGCATGATTCGATCCATGCCCTGCTCCACCAAGTTATGATTCTTCCTGTAAACTGATGTTACTGAATATGTTTGGCAACAGTGATTAAGTTTCTAACAGGCACAGGAACTGATCTAACAAGTCTTTCAAGCAAAAAACAAGAACAAGCTTCCTGTTTCTATCTAGGTAACCTAGCACTTGAAATTGTCACTACAATGCATTTATTCACGAGACGTGTAAGCTAACAAGCCGCCCCGAGTCTTCGGAGAGGGGCGGCATACAAATCTAAATAATAAATAAATAAATAAAGCTGCAAGAAAATTTATTAGAAACAAGTTAAGGTCTTCTAAAATAAGTAGTTGGAAGGGTATTCTCTCTCTTTTTCAGGACACTGAAAACAAGATTCAGTAATTCAAGTAAGGCTGTGGCTGAGATTAAGTGTTACTGCTATTCTGACCTCAAGAAATTTTGACAGTAAGTAAAGCTCAATATTACATATATAATTGGCTATGCTTAGTTTCTGAACAACAAAGCATATGTTATTTCTCGGAAGAAATATTTCTTTGATTTTATTATACACATTTTGTCATTCTGTGCCCTTTAATAATACAAGTGAGTTCAGGGTTAAACATCTTTCAAATAGTTACAATAATGTATGAGGGGGGGAGGTTCAAAGGTAACTTTCCATTTAATTGGATTCAGAGGTGGAAGAAGGGGCTACTTAATTTTTTTGCCAGCCGTAATCTGCTCAATTTAATTGTCCATGGAGGAAAAGTTGTCAGTTTCCAATATTTTTCCACCAAATGAAAAACATAAAAATGAAACTTATCAAGATGTTGATGTTACAGTCAAGTGATGGGATATATTACATAGCGAGTTATTACAGAAGTCTAAGTGGGGCAAAGAGGTCATAGTTCCTTTCCTACCATCATAGTCTAATAAATATACCATATATTTGAGAGAATAAAGAAGCCCTGGGATCTCTTAATGGAGCCAGAACTGTTGCTGAGAAAATAGCATAAGGAATTCCAGAAGCAGCACCATATCTAAAAGAGCAGCATGCTACCCCAGAGCCTTAAATTGTTGAAAACAAAACAAAATGTAAAATTTTGGGCATTGAAGTAGTTCCTTTCTTTCTTATTCTTCAGAGAATAGCTAAATGGCAAAATGTCTCAAAAATGTATAAAATGTCTTTTTGATAAAGATTGTATTTCTTAATTGGTACCAAAAATTCTTGTGTTTTTCAGCAAATTTATTTAGGTTGAAAGTGCTTCTGTAATTACTGTAGTAAAAAGGAGATGGGAGGTGATCTAGATGAGGAAATCACCATCTAACACCCCACCCACCACCACCACTAAATTGATGCAGTTTCAATGAATGTATCTTGCAGAAAGTGTAGGTCTACCAATGATAGGAAAAAGGCAACCAGAAATTTGATGTTGGATTCTTCCTTTAGCCTAGATGTCTCAATTCTGGATCCAGGAGTCTTGGATTCTTCAACAGCCTTGATTCTGGGTACATATAGGAAAGGTAGAAATACTGTAATTGTAAGAGAAAAATTGTGCCCATAACAATAATCACTATTCCTGAAGTGATAGAATGTATGTGAAGTTGGATCTTGCTTATGTGGTGGCCCCACTGCTGCCTAGTAGCATCCGTTCTTGAGCTCCTTCACATTGTTACTGGTTTTGGAGTTCTCTCAGCTTCTAGTACAAATAGTTAACAACAACAACAACAAAATAATAATAATAATAATAATAATAATTATTATTATTATTATTATTATTATTTATTGGATTTGTATGCCGCCCCTCTCCGCAGACTCGGGGCGGCTAACAACAATAATAAACACAACATGTACAATCCAATAATAAAAACAACTAAAAACCCCTATTATAAAACCAAACATACACACAAGCATACCATGCATAACTTGTAATGGCCTAGGGGGAAGAGCTATCTCAACTCCCCCATGCCTGGCGGTATAAATGAGTCTTGAGTAGTTTACGAAAGACAGGGAGGGTGGGGGCAGTTCTAATCTCTGGGGAGAGTTGGTTCCAGAGGGATGGGGCCGCCACAGAGAAGGCTCTTCCCCTGGGGCCCGCCAAAAGACATTGTTTAGTCGACGGGACCCGGAGAAGGCCAACTCTGTGGGACCTTATCGGTCACTGGGATTCGTGCGGTAGAAGGCGGTTCCAGAGGTAATCTGACCCATTGCCATGTAGGGCTTTAAAGGTCATAACCAACACTTTGAATTGTGACCGGAAACTGATCGTCAGCCAATGCAAGCCACGGAGTGTTGAAGAAATGTGGGCGAATCTTGGAAGCCCCACGATGGCTCTCGCGGCTGCGTTCTGCACGATCTGAAGTTTCCGAACACTTTTCAGAGGTAGCCCCATATAGAGAGCGTTGCAGTAGTCGAACCTCGAGGTGATGAGGGCATTTTAGGAACAGGATCAAAGGCATTAAAGAGCCCCCAGTCTAATATACTCATCAATAAATAGGGGATAAAGCATATACAGTACATATATTCTGTTTCCAGGACTCTTTTCTGGCATTAAACCTCACAATAAGGCTAGGAATCTAGTTTTGTTTGAGAGTCATCATTATGGCTTGACACCTGCTATTCAACATCTGCACAAAAATGCTAGAAAAGATCATTCATCAGACTGGGTTCTGATACAATCAATTTGCTGATGATATACTGTTTTTATATATCCTCTGTGGGTTGAGGTGGAGATGGAAATCTTAACCTATTATCTGACTTGTTAGAGCAAAGTATTACAACCATATGGTATGTCAGCCTTAGTAAATTGACCAGACAGGAAATCTGACTAGATAAGCTAATTCTATTATAAACCTACATTAACACCATTTTGTAAATCCAAAAATACAATTCACTCACCATCTCCTTTACAGTTCAAGAAACTAGAGAATGTCCCTTTTGAGCTCTTGCCCCATGGACTATCTAGCTGTGGGCTATGTTCTCTATGATTATTCCCTAGCTCTTTGCCCTATCTCCTAAGATCTTTCCTACATACCATTACAAGGTATCACCATAGCAAATCAAATAAATCCCTCAAAAACATCTTGCATAAGCTAAAAGACCCAGTTGCTCAAAAAGAAACACTATACAGTGATCCCCCGCTCGTTGCGAGGGTTCCGTTCCAGGACCCCCCGCAACGAGCGGGTTTTCACGAAGTAGCGCTGCGGAAGTAAAAACACCATCTGCGCATGTGCAGATGGTGTTTTTACTCCCGCAGCGCTAGTGAGGAGCCGAAGATTGGGGGCGGCGCGGCTGTTTTAAAATGTCGCCGCCGGCATGGGGGGCTTCCTAGCAGCCCCCCAAACCCGGGTTGGGGGTCCGGGGGGTGCTGGCAAGCCCCCCATGCCGGCGGCGACATTTTAAAACAGCCGCGCTGGCTGTCGGCGCTTTTGAGCTGAGTCCCGGAGCGAATTCGCTCCGGGACTCAGCTCAAAAGCGCCGACAGCCAGCGCCAGCGAACGGCTTCTCCGCGCTGGCTGTCGCCGCTTTCGAGCTGAGTCCCGGAGCGAATTCGCTTCAGGACTCAGCTCGAAAGCGGCGAGAATGAACGGCGTGGGCGGGCGAAGGGTGGGCGGCAGCGAGGAGTTTGCGTGGGCGGTGGGGAAACTCCTTGCTGATGCCCGCTGCTCGCCCTCCCGCCAGCAAGAGGGGGAAGACCCAGGGAAGCCGCCCAGCAGCTGATCTGCCGGGCCCCATCTACGCATGCGTGCCCATAGAAAAAAAGGGCACACATGCGCAGATGGTGTTTTGACTTCCGGGTTGAAAAATCGCAAATTACCCTGTTCGCAATGGTCGGGGACGCAATAACCGGGGGATCACTGTACAGTATAAAGACTGTAATGTTAAGCAGCTACCATGCAGGATAGACAGGCAGAAGATTAGCAGAGTCCATCCATGATCACCAACTAGCAGTCATAAAACATGATTTAAAAAACTCTTAATCTCTCAACACAAGGACAAATTAAACTATAGTTACAACTGGGAAACTAGGGGTATTCTAGACCACACTAAATACAAAAATGCTAGAAAATTCCTGGAAGTTTGGCATTCCAGAATAGTCTGTCAGCCATCAATAATCACATAGAAATAAATCACATTTACATACCATTCAAAAACACTAAGCTAAAAAATTAAGGAGGAAACAAGACTTGAACACACCCTCTCCAGCAGCCAATATCCAGATAAGCAGAAATTAACACTAGACAAACAATAAAGCAGGAATCAAAAGGAACAGTGGCTCCTCGTCCAGAGTCTGCGAGGAGAAGGGCGGTCTATAAATCTAATAAATAATCAATAATAAAGAAAAGTCACATCCCTACCAGTCCTGCCAGAGCAATCTGCCGTATATAGATAGGGAGAAAACCCCACACTCATTAGAGTGATGATTTTACCTAGTTGGTAATGAAATACCAGCATCTGCAAGCAAAAAACCAAGCTCAGAGAGCACCAAGGACTCCACAATATGTAATCCATCCTGTGCTTTCCAGCTTGCACGTACTGTATACCCAAAGGTGCAACATAAGGAGGGAGCAGAAACACCCACACACTTTACTACACTACATAGAATATAAATGGCTCTTAAAGGCCACAGCTGGTGAAAAGATTGGGGGGGAAATCCTTCCTTTTCTATTGACATAACAGTTTCATGTTCAAACCCAAATCTAACCATTTTAAAGAATAACATTATAGCCAGGATAGAATTATAGCCAGGATAAAATTCAAGGTGAAGATTTTGGAGTTTTACTAGGATAGATATATTTGGACAGGTGTACTATGCTGCATAAGTACACAGCTGACTTAAAGACTTGCAAGTGGCTGCTATGCTTTTGTCACACGGCCCAAACCAATGTTTTGTAAACAAATGTGAAATGCCTTGCAATTCCAGGGTATATGTTAAAATACAAAATATAGTAATTTATATTTTTTAGCTTCCATGGAAATTGACAATTACATAAATAGTCTAGGGTTCTCGAACAACCCCTTCATTAATATAAAAACAGAAACTGTTCTTAGCTCCTTCTGATATAGAGTTCAATATTTGTTTGGTTTGAATTTGTAATATGGGCGTGATTTTAATTTCAAAATCTCTAAACAAACAGGGAAATAACTACTCAGAAATTTCTTCTCTGTGTTTCAGGACTATCAGCTTTCAAGGTTCTCACACATAATGGACCTAGAAACAATACCATTTTGCCAAGAATACCTAGCACAAGGAGGTACAATAGTGAAACCATATTACTGGCTAACAATGAGCCAAAACTGTACTAAATGTCCTTATCACATACAAACAGGGGAAGTAGCACGAGTTCCCTACATAGAATTTCAAAAGGCTTTTGGATTCCCATATGGGCCAACGGATTACCAAAATATACACCTTCTCTTTTATGAGCTGAGACATGTATCAGGTAAATTAATTCAAAAGGGCAAAGTTACAAACTGTGAAGAATACAACATCCACCCAGAATCAATGCTATTTGAAATGGATGGTTATCTGGACTCAGTTGTGCACAATTGGGGGAACATTGCATATATAATTCTTTATTCAAATTATTCCCCTTGTAATGAGGCAGAGCATGGGTGCATAAGCAAAATTTATAGTTTTCTAATGAAACATCAAGACATCACCCTCTGCATTTATTTCTCACAGCTGTATCACACAGAGGAGGATTTCCCTGTGTCCACCTGGAATTGTGAAGCCTTGAAGAGCCTTGCTAGCATGTGGCCTCAAGTGACATTAAATCCCCTCTGTGGTGGACTCTGGCATTCTCTCCTATCTAATTTTGTGAGTCCTATGTCACAAGCAGGATTCTACCACCCAATTTTGCCTATAAGAACCCTGGCTGATAAAAAAAATGCAACACAAATTCACAGTATAACAGGAATGAAATTACCTTTTGTAAACACCTTGTCTCAGCCAATTTATGGAACTTCAAGTGCTGCACCAAGTTTGCAAAACTATTACTTATCAACGTCAAACTACCCAGGAGAAGTGACAAATAGCAGACTGCCTCCAACGGCAATGCCACCATTTTATTTCACACCTCCTAGTAATACTTTGCCACCTTTACACAAGAAATCTAGAAATATTGTCAGACATGTAAACATGCTAAATGAGTCATTAGGCAAATTAATACCAAAGGAAAGATCTCTTCACAGGGGAGAAAATATTACTGAACACCTTTCGAAGAAATTTGCAGAGCTTGAAGGCTATAGAAAGAAAAAGGAGTAAATTCACCACTTATACAATTGGAATGCAGGACTAGGTAATTCCTAGAAAGGAATAAATACAGCAGTGAATGAAGAGTATGGAGAAGAACATGAACATTTCCCCCCATATGTAATTTGTATATTGGAAAAAGACATGGAGTATCAACTACCAGCAGCTGAAGAGAAGATGGCAAAGCAATATTTCAGTTTTTCCACTGCATTCAGTTGCAGTGTTTCTCAAATAGTGGAGCGCCCCCCCCGGGGGGGGGGAGCGTGGAGCAATGCGGGGGGGGGGGGAGGTGACCCTGGGAAATGTGCTTTTTTTGCTGCAGTGAGTAGGGGTTTTTTTTGCACCGAACAATACAGAGTAGGATTTATGAAGTGCATATAACAAACCTTAAGAGACACCAAGGAAAAAATATTTAACAGTGATGAAAAGAAAGGAGAGAGATAGAGATAATGAAACAAATGTGTCTCCCAAAAGCTAAGATGAGGAGATATGACACTTGGCTTCACTGGGACTACGGTGGGAAATGAAGAAAGACCGGTAACTTTACTATGTCTATAAATTTTAGCAGCGGACAGCATGAAGCCAAATAAATTAAGGTGTCACTTAAACACATTACACCCCAATCATGCTGATAAGCTGCTTGAGTTTTTTCAGCGAAAAAATGATGAATATTGCAAACATTCATCCCAGTGGAGAATTAGGGAATGGGGGTGACGGCACATGAAATGTTTACTTCTCCCGGCAGGGGTGGGGCTAACAGAAAATAATTGAGAAACACTGATTTACAGTAATAGCAGCAAAGCAATGGGCAAATATGAAGGTTGTTTCTCAAACTGATAAGAATTTTTAAGTAACTACTGTATTTGCTTATAGATCATCTCTCCCCCCTCTGAGAAAACTCACCATACCGCAACAAAACTATGAAAAAATGAATCAGATGTTCCTAATTCACAAATATTTATTTTTATTCTAAAGATAAAAGTTAATGTGATGCAATCTTGTAACATTCTTACTTTCAATTAATTTTATGTAAGAGAATTCTGTTTGAAAGAACTGTTACTTTTAGTCCAGGCAGCTGTAACCACTGGGACAGTAACCGTCTGTTTTCAATTTCAATACAAAATTTCTTTCAGGCCAAAGATACCATTTGATATTATATTGATTGATGCATTAAAGTAAAATGGACAGAATTAGGACAAAAACATAGCAGAAGGGGAGGGCAATTCTAAAAAAGTGGGGATGAGGTTGTTTTTTAAATGTGTGCTGTAATTTTGCCATCTTTGTGGCACTGCTATAATTGATTATGAACTGAGTAATAATTTTTTCTATTGCTTTTTGTTTTCTGGTCATGGATTGAAATAAATAAACAATTTAAAATTGAATATATTTGTGGAAAAAAACATTATGCATGGCATATTCATACATAAACTCATGTAATTATTTTTCAAAATGCATTTTTGGATGATGAAGAATGCTACAGTAAAATGGCTTTCTAGCTTCTGTTAATCAGTGTTAACTTATTAAAATAGCTTGTGCAAGTTCCTGAAATCCATACAAATGCCCTAGGTTAGGAATAAACAAAATGAGAGGAAAATCCTGTATGAAACAAATTTTGGCAACAGAAGAGATGGCTGCTCTGCAAGCAGCAGAAAAGCCCATCAAGTTCCATGAGACTGATCCACAAACCATATGAATTAAAGCATAATAGCTTAACCTCTTTTCATTTAAAGTATTTTTTAGAAGTTATTATTTGCTCTGGCAGACTGTTCCATCATTGTGCTGTGAACTAATCTTAATCATAATGAAAGACAACTGAAAAATTGATTAAATAAAATCTCAGTGAAGCTAGCAATCATGCTGGTCTTAAAGTAGTGTCTTTTTATAAATGCACTGAACTTTAGAAAATAGGCCAATTTATGTTTGGTTAAGTTTAATCCGGTACATAAAAGCCTCTACTCTAAAAAACAGTTGAAGGAAAATTATCTTTTTAAGATGTTACAATATTTTTAATTTGCTAAATCATTTAAGTTATTTTAATTTAGGAAGGGATGAACCAGTAATTTAAACAGAGGGAATGTCTCTGCTCTTAAATCATACAAAATCCTATACCCCCAATTTATTTATATGTTCAATTAAATTTAATCCATTTGTTATCCCCTTAAATCACTACAGTATATATTTTTGCTACTCTTTTTTAAATGGCAGATTACAATCAGAATAATTTGTTGAATATTACATTTTTAATAGCAATAACAAAATGTAGTAAGGGGACTTTTCATCAGCACCTTCTGCCTTTGAACTAAGATGGCCAACCATGAAAAATACAGTATGTGAAAATACCTATTATTATTGTTGCGTTGTAAGGAATATCCTTCTGGGTTCAGTTCAGAATCCAAAGACACTAGATTCACTGCTTGGAAAGATGGTTTTAATGGAGGGCAGCAGGACTACATGATCTGAAGTCCTGGGGAAAGGGGGAATCACATGCCTCAAAGATATTGAAGAAGAGAAAAAAGGGCTAAGATGGTGAGAGCACCCTACTTTATAGTATCTGTTGGGCCTCACCTTGAGTGTTGGCTGCCAGACTCCCAGCGGTCAAGGAGACAACTCTATAGGCTGCCTTGAATCCAAGTTCGCTAGCTGCTGTGACCTAGAGGTGGAGCTCTTGCCTTAAAATCAAGTTAGATCCTAAGTAGAGGCAGATGTAGGATCTCCTGCCTGGGTAGGGGGTTGGACTAAATGACCTGCAAGATCCCTTCCAACTCTGTTAATCTATCTATTAAGAGCCTTGCTGGCTGATGCAATCTTCTCAGGTGTCATGTGGTCAGATAGGTAGAGGGCTAATGCTACCATATCCTAAGGGTGAACATCTTAATCTCATCTCCCTGGAGCTTAAGGGGGGTGGGGTGGGCAGAAAGCTGCAGGAAGCTGCTTTGTATTTAAAACATGTTTCTCCTTTCCTCATCCAGGGAAGCATATTCTTCCTTTTCAATATTTTCTAGGATATTTCATTTTTCTAGGAGAGAGGTGCGTGCTAATTTTCTTCAATTGCTTAAGAGATTCAACAGTATTTATTTCGGATTTTCTCCCACACTGAACATTGGTGAATTGCCTCCTGCAGGGTTTGGATGACTTCAATGTTTTTCTTGAAGGCTGTTCTCGGAAAACTGGCTTGTTCCCCAGCTTCCTAGGATACAGGTCACTAGATGCTTAGGAAAGATGTAGCCAAGAAGTTCATCTACGCCAAGGAAAACTTTTGTGGTGAACAAAGATCTGCTGCTTTCCTCAGATACAGCCCCCGTAGTGCAATGGTTAGAGTGCAGCATTGCAGGCTACTTAACCTAACCACTAACTGTAGTTCAACAGTTCAAATCTCAACACAGGCTCAAGGTTGACTCAGACTTCCATCCTTCCGAGTTGGGTAAAATGAGGACCCAGATTGTTGGGGGCAAATGCTGATTAGAGAGGGCTGTAAAAGCACTACAAAGCAGTATATAAGTCTAAATGCTATCGCTATTGCTATTACTGAGAGAAGAGTTCCAAGTTCCCAGAATACAGGTAATCCTCGAGGTACAAATATAATTGGTACTAGAATTTCCATTGCTAAGCAGGGCAGTAAAATGAGTCATGTCCAATTTTACAATCTTATTTTGCCAAGGTTGTTAAGCTAATTACACTGCAATTATTAAATGAATAATGCAGCTGTTAAGTGAATCTGGCTTATCCCATTGAATCTGCTTCTCAGAAGGTGGCTAGGAAGATCACAAATGGCAAACCCATTTTAGGATGATTTTAGGATGCTGCAACCATTGTAAATATACGTTGGTTGCCAAGTGGCTGAATTGTGAACATATGATATTGGGGATGCCATAACGATTAGAAGTGTAAGGACTAGTTTTAAGTCACTTTTTTCAGTGCCATTATAACTTCAAACGTCTGCTAAACAAATGATGTAAATGGAGGATGGTAGTATTGTTTTTCACTTGTACGACAGTGTAGCAGCTTTTAAAAAATATTTAATATTTTAACTTTTGTAACCAGTATTAATAATTATGCATCTGTGAGAGTATAGGCAGCCGTATACCTTTGAAAAATAATGGGCGGGGGCAGTGTTCCCTCTAATTTTTTGGGGGGGTGGGCGGAAAAGTATAGTGTCTGAGCAACAGTCCCTTCGGGACTGGGTGGCACAGAAACAAACAAACAAACAAATAAAAAACCCACCCTGTTTTGCCTCAGAGAATTTCAAAATAAAATACTGTACTGTGTGTCTATAACAGTGAGCTCATAATAGGGCAACTCTATCAATATCAAAATGCCACTTAAATAGTTGAGCTAGTTTCAAACTAGATTTTGGTTTTCTTTCTCTCTTCCTTACTCCCATTCTTTTTCTTTCTCTTTTCCTTCCTCTCTTTTTTCTATCTGTTTCTCTCTCTCCTTCCCTCTCACTCTTTCCCTCTCGGCTTCTGGGCAGGTTTGGAAAACTCTGAGTTGATGATGATTTTTAAGTGAGCGATTGCTCACTGCTCAGCTTAGAGGGAACTATGGGCGGGGGCCAAAAGGTAATTTCTTCCACCCCCCACCCGCCATAGGATGTATGAGATGAAAGGATGCTGTTACAAAAGAAATGACATGCTCTGAACATCCATTACTCGAGGTTGTTTCCTACAATTGTGGCAGCCTTCTTTTGTCCTTATTAATAAAACTATATTATCACTATCTTTCATTGAACTATCACAGGCCGTATTAGCAGTACGAAGAACTATTAAAATTGCAAATATTTTTGGGAGGAGATATTTATTTTGTCAAAACGTGAACAAGATAATAAGTATAAACAAAAAACAAAAGCAAGCGGGTATAGGTAAATTTATACAATTATAATTATATTATAATAATTATATTATTATCAATTATTAATTATTATTATAGAATAGAATTACAATCTGAGGTTTGCATTGAAGAGCAACCATACTAAAAAATCTATCTTTAAAGCAGGCCCTGTAGCTAGACTTCAAATTTCGTCAAAAAGTGTGTGTGTGGGGGGGGGGTTCCTCTTTTTTGACATTTCTTCAAAGACTGACAGGAACACCGCCCAACTACAATTCTACTCCATTTAACCACAGCGGACCTGAATCGTTCCCCACCCCAGACACAGTTTCTATGGAAACCGACCAACCTCCCCCCTCTTCCTCTCCATCGCGCCACTGTATGAAGACAGCGCGCGCCCACGACCTCGCCCATGAGTTCTGCGCATGAGCTAGCTGCTAGGGGGACCCTATCAGGGTGGGGTTGAAATGGCTTACTCTCAAGGCGCGCCCAGTACAGTACTGTTCCACAACCCAAAGCGGTACTGCGCGTGCGTAACTGCTCCCCTAACAAAGGGGGTGGGGGCGAAAAGTAAACGAAGCAAAAAAAAAAATGGAGTAACCAATAAGGCGGCCCAAAAAAAAAAAACCCCAACCCTCCTTCAGTTGCGTTCTTCGCTTGCCGTACAAGGCGAGAACGGCCCTCCAGGCGGGCGTTGCGCATGCGCGTTACCGGCGTCCACGGTTCCGCTACTACTTCCTCCTTCCGCTTTGGGTGGGGAGGTTGCTGGGTGCCGCTTCTTTGCCCGGACGGAGGTGGAGGCGGCGATGGCGAAGCACACGGTCTCCTCCGCGCGCTTCCGCCGCGTCGATGTGGACGAGTACGACGAGAACAAGTTCGTCGATGAAGAGGACGGCGGGGACGGGCAGGTGGGGCCGGACGAGGGCGAGGTGGACTCGTGCCTAAGGCAATATCCTTTTGCTGCATGGGCGGGCAGGGGGGCAACGTCATTCTCGGTGGGGTCCCCATGAAGGAGCAGGAGGGCGATCCCGGACTGCGCCTGCAGAGCTCCCTGCACCGGCAGTAGCTTCCTGGGTTAGGGCGACCACATCTACCGACCCATGGTTTTTTAAAAATTTATTTATTTATTTTGTCCAATACACAATAATACACAATGAAGGTTATAGAGGATATAGTAGAGAAGAAATACGAGATATAGGAGAGACTATAGGACAGGGGACAGAAGGCACTCTAGTGCACTTATGTACGCCCCTTACTGACCTCTTAGGAATTTGGAGAGGTTAACCGTAGATAGTGTAAGGGTAAAATGTTGGGGGTTAGGGGATGATATTACGGAGTCTGGTAATGAGTTCCATGCTTCGACAACCCGATTACTAAAGTCATATTTTGGAGCGGTTAATATTAAGCTTGAATCTGTTGTGTGCTCTTCTGTTGTTGTGGTTGAAGCTAAAGTAGTCTTTGACAGGCAGGACATTGCCGCATATGATCTTGTGGGCAATACTTAGATCATGTTTAGGGTGTCGTAGTTCTAAGCTTTCAAGACCCAGGATTGTAAGTCTAGTTTTGTAGGGTAGTGTATTCAGTTTCCAGTGGAGGAATGAAGGGCTCTTCTTGTGAAGTATCTTTGAACATTTTCAAGGGTGTTAATGTCTGAGATTCGATATGGGTTCCAAACAGATGAGCTGTATTCGAGGATGGGTCTGACTAATGTTTTGTAAGCTCTGGTAAATAGTGAGAGATTTCCAGAGCAGTAGCTACGTAGGATTAGATTAACAACTCTTGAGACCTTCTTGGCGATGTTGTTGTAGTGGGCTTTGGCACTTAGATCTTTAGTTATTAGTATTCCAACGTCCTTGACCGAGTGGGATTATCTGTGATAATTTGTTTACTAAGTTTGTAGACCTCTGGATAGTCAGCAAAGATGCGCAGAAATGGGTGTTTGCTGCACTCCAGGGACCGTCCAGATTTTTGCAGTCTCGTTGAGGTTGTCCCAATAGAGTCACTATGATTGGTTTTTCTTTTTAAAGAGTTTGTTATTGAATCTACTTCAGTTTTGTTCCAAAGTCCAAAACAAATCAAAACGGATTTGAAAAGTTCGTGCAGTCCTTGCCTCGCCCCATCTAAATTGCAATGTGAATGGGGCCTATGAATTAAACAGAGCAAGGATCGCTGCTTGGAGCTTTGAATGTAGAGGGTACTTAAAGAGCACACTGGTTTTATTTGTGATTAGTAGTTTGGGAATTGCAAAACCCTTTTGGATACTCTTATTGCTCTGGAGATGCTGTGTCTGGGTTAGAGCAGTTCGTTATTTTAACCCGACTTCAATCCTTGTAAATGTTTTGGTTCATCAGCATAGGTTTTCCAAAAAAGTAAATAATGCTTATTTTTTTTTAAAATGGTATGAAAAGCTATTACTGTGTTTTATCTACCACATCTAATTTAAACTAATTTATACTACTACAGCATCTAATCTAAAAGTCAGGAAGGGATTGGGCAGCCTATAAATCAAATCAGTCAATAAATCTATCTATCTATCTATCTATCTATCTATCTATCTATCTATCTATCTATCTATCTATCTATCTATCTAAATATCTATCTACAGGTTTATTGTAAATAAGGTTGTGCTTGTTCAAATTAGATATGGGTTTATTTCTAATATCCTCCCAAGAGGTACTGAAGTAATTCCTGATTCTCTACCTTTTAAAATGAAAAATCAAGCTGTTATTTGGAAGTATCACCATTTTTAAATAATGTAGATGTTTGTATAAATATTCATGTGGAATTTTAATTTCCATTTTCTAATGAGTTTCCCTTAGTGCTTGGGGAAAAATAATTGCTTAATATGACATGAATTTTCAAATCTGATCTCAAATGATTAAATTTGGATTTTTCTTGGAGCTTACGTTTGCACACATTCAATAGATGTAAGGTAATGAAATTGAGAGCTGTCTTGGTTATAGTCTCCCCATTTCCTCTTCTCAGAAAAGGAAGTATATAGCTTCTGCAAGGCTTTTCTTTTTATAGAAACAGTTATGTCTACAGTGCTTAATTCTATAAAAGAAGTTACAAGTATATTTAGGAACAGAATCTATTGATATGTTATTTGAAAAGAATGGCTATCATATTTTGTGTCTCTTGTTCAGTTATTTTATTAGCTTATTAAGGCTAGTTTTTAAACATACTAGAAACTATTATTATGTTTGTACATATTACAAGGTTTCATAAGTGTAGGTAACAAAAGGTATTGGAAAAATGTATTCTTGTATCAGCATGTTTCATTCTTTAATAGCTGAGTTGCAGATCAGTGCTATTTTGCTAGTTCAGATCTATGGATCTTGTTGCACTGTGGATTTTCAGTTGAAAACTGATAAATTGCCAAAATTTGTTTTGACATCCCAGTAATATACCGTTGATTGTTCAGAGACACTTGCCTAAAGATATGATGGTAATTTTAGAATGGACAGTGGGGCATTTTTCAAAATATATCAACTTGAGATTTGAAAAGAAAACCACAAAAAATTGGCGAGCTGCTTTTCTATTAATTCTTGTTTCTTCTGTAGCATGAAGTTTTTAAATAATAAATATAAGATAATTTGTTATATTTATTTTCTGCCTTTCCAATTAAGAAAAATGAAATTAATGATTGCTGAGGAGTAATATTGACTTGACTTTAGTGTAAAATGATAATATTTTTAGCAAATAGAATTTGTGCAGGAATTGGAACAGGATATACATTTTCTAGAAAACTCTTGTAATCACTCACCTTACATGGCTGTTACAAAAATTCTAGTTCATATGTCTGAAGCACTTCCGATACTTGAAATGTGATAATATTATTTATTCTAAAGACTGGAAAGTTTGCCTTAACTGCTCTTCACAGGAAACATGATGGCAGCCTTACAGGCAGCTCTGAAGAATCCTCCAATTAATACAAAGAGTCAAGCTGTAAAGGTATAGTAACTGAATATTTTTTAAACTACAAAAATAGCCATTTGCAAACCTATTCTGCAGTTCTAAATATTTTTCAAAAAGCATTTAAAGAAAGCATGGTTGACTTGTGGTTTTGCAGCCTTAATTTTAAGAAGTAATAGAGTAACAGATTTAATGAAGTAATCCTTGATTTAAAAGCACAATAAGAACTACAAAATTAGTTATTAAACAGTATGATCATTAAGTGAAGCATCACGTGACCTTTTACATTAATGAGACATTATGCAAACGCACCTTGAGATTGCAATCTTCCTTTCCAGCTTCACCACTGACTTTGCTTGTTAGAAGCTGGCTGGGAAGGTTGGGAATGGTGATCCGTGGGATGCTTGCAACTTTTGTAAATGCACAATGGTTGTTGAATATGCAGATCACAGGTACTGCAGGGATGCTGTTGCAGTTGTAAGTGTGAGGACCAGTTATATGTCACCTTTTTCAGCACAGTTGTAACTTTAAATGGTTACTAAAAGAATGATTGTAAATGGACCACCTGTATTAAGAAAGTCAACTTGAATCTGACTTAATCTAACATGACCATTTAAAAAAATATTTTAGCATGAGCAGAGAGCAAATATATTGTTTCTCCTTTGTCTGTTTCTTAATTGTGTGTTGTGGTTCTGTATTTTTATCTTTAAATATCTTTATTACATTTAAATATATTTAAATAAAATAAATGTAAATAAATTTTAAAAGCTTAAAATTCTGTATTTAAGTTAATCTAAGTTTGTTTTGCTTCATTTAAAAATACCTTTCAACTTCGTGAGTTGATAATGGCTATGTGGAAGGATCGTAGCCTTGCTGATATAAACGGCACTACAGTGTTCCCTCGATTTTCGCGGGTTCGAACTTCGCAAAAAGTCTATACCACGGTTTTTCAAAAATATTAATTAATTGGATTGGATTGGATTGGATTTGTATGCCGCCCCTCTCCGTAGACTCGGGGCGGCTAACAACAGTAGTAAAGAGCATATGACAATCCAATCAATCAATATGCAGTATTAAAAAATACTTCGCGGTTTTTTCCATATACCACGGTTTTTCCCGCCCAATGACGTCATATGTCATCACCAAACGTTCGTCCGCCTTTAATAAATATTTTTTTTAATAAACTTTAATAAACATGATGAGTAATAATCTAAATGGTTGCTAAGGGAATGGGAAATTGCAATTTAGGGGTTTAAAGTGTTAAGGAAAGGCTTGTGATACTGTTCATACGCTCCGGCTAACGAGCCCTTGCCGCAGCTATCCGCCGCTTCTTTCTTCTCCGCCTCGCCTCCGCTACTCCCGCCGCCACCTTTGCTCTCCCCGCCGGGAAAGAGGCCGGGCGAGCAGGCCGAAGCGCTGGAACGGCGGGCAGGTGGCGCTCGGCACCCGGAATCCCGTCTTCTCGCCACCGCCCGAGCTCCCTCCGGAGCCTGCCGCCGCGCTTCCTCCGCCGGCCGAGGAGTCCTTCTTATCCACGCCGGTAGTAATGGGATACTGATCACACATTCTACAGCCTGTGTGATCAGTATCCGGCGAATTTCCTATACTGTGGAATCAGTATCCGGCCTATAAGACGACCCCCCACTTTGGAAAAGATTTTCAGGGGTTAAAAAGTCGTCTTATACGCCGGAAAATACGGTATATGCTTCCAGTTTGGAAATACTGTATAAAGGTTATTGCACTGTTCATTGCCTTCTCAGGAAGTAAGAAATACCTGCTTTCCAATTCTTGCTGCAAGGCTCATCTTAAAGAAGGAAGGGCCTTTATGGCCTGTATGCAGTCTATGAACATGAGATTTCATGCTGCAATCCTATATGTACTTAGTGAAAGTCGGTATTATTGATTTCAGTCAGATTTATAGGTCACACTCCTAAGTCAGAGCAAATGACAGATTCAAGGACGTATTCAGCCAGAATTGCACTAGAAATGAAATTAGTACATAGAATTAAATAATGATATCTAACAAAAGTGTTGCTTGAAAGAGAGGAAGAAAATATTAATCTTATTTTTTATATTAGATTATTGAAGGTAAAGATAAAAGTTCCCCTAGCACATATGTGCTAGTCGTTCACAACTCTAGAGGGCAGCACTCATCTCCATTTCTAAGCCGAAGAGGCAGCGCTGTCCAAAGACATTTCCACGGTCATGTCGCCAGCAACTAACCAGCAACTTTCGAACTGCTAGGTTGACAGAAGCTGGGGCAAGTAATGAGAGCTCACTCTATTACGTGGCACTAGGGATTTGAACTGCTGAACTGCCAATCTTTGGATTGACAAGCTCAGCATCTTAGCCACTGAGCCATCGCGTCCCTAGATTAGATTATTGCAATGGTCTAATTTGGGTTGTGGTTCAGTATACCATGGAAAGCTTTCATTTCTTTTTCTGCCATCCACACATCATAATCAGAAGTCTACCAATAGATGTTCTGTAATGATTTCTAAATATTAGTTATTTCTGCATTAGTAAGCCATATTTTTTGCTTGCTGCTTATTGAATATATTTGACTTTTAGGATGAACATTAATATCTTAATGGATTTTTGTGTTTGAGTGTATCTTAATTTCAAATAAATGTACACTGGTTTGTAATCGACATCTCCAGGCAGAGTCAATTTTGCCTTTTGGTGTCTTCTATATGACTCTCTTCTTTCTGTCTCCAGGATCGGGCAGAAAGCATTGTCCTGAAAGTGCTCATCTCTTTCAAAGCCAATGACATTGAAAAAGCTGTGCAATCTTTGGATAAAAATGGAGTCGATCTTTTAATGAAATATATCTACAAAGGTTTTGAGAGTCCCTCTGACAACAGCAGCGCTGTCTTGCTGCAGTGGCATGAAAAGGTATGTTAATACAGATGGCAGATTTCTTTATTCTTATTAGTGAGTTCCCTAAACTACTTTATTGGGTTGATAAGTATAATATTGTCAGCTTCTTCGTATTCAGAAATGCTTCTGCTCAACATTGGATAAACGGAATTTGAAAATTTGAAATTCTGATAACCAAAAGAAAACATCCGAGAAAAGTCACATAGAAGAATTAGAAAATCTCATAGAAGAACTAGTAAGACAGGCCCCCAGAACTTCAAAAAGAAAATATATGTAACAGTTGGAGAGCTGTAAAAAATAAAATTATACACAGGCTGATCAGGAACAGTCCTAAGTCACCAATGAAAATAAATGTAAAATAATGTACATGATAATTCATTTTCAGCTTTTAGAAAATGGGGAAGAGGATGAATTCAAGGAGAATGGAAATCCTTTTCCCGGTTGTTAAAAACTCATATTCATTCATAGGCATTAAGAATGATTTGAATAAAAGTGATGGGAACTGCTATCTAAAGAAAGTAAAATAAAGAGCCTTCTCTGTGGCGGCCCCGGCCCTCTGGAACCAACTCCCCCCAGAGATTAGAACTGCCCCCACCCTCCTTGCCTTTCGTAAACAACTTAAAACCCACCTCTGCCGCCAGGCATGGGGGAATTGAGATCCTCTTTCCCCCTAGGCCTTTACAATTCTATGCATGGTATGTATGTATGTATGTTTGGTTTTTATATTAATGGATTTTTAATCATTTCTAATACCAAATTACCATTGTACACTGTTTTATTGTCGCTGTTAGCCGCCCCGAGTCTCCGGAGAGGGGCGGCATACAAATCCAATAAATCAATAAATATTCTCTGCTCTTTAAATATTGCTGGCTTCAATTAGCCATTTATATAGTGAACTAAGACAGTAAGATATTTCGCTGCAAATATAAACAAAGGAACACGATTCTGCCATTGATTTGTATTGTATTACAAGCTGTTTATATAGCCATTTCTCCCCCTCCCCTTTCCTCCCCTTGTGTCTTGTGTGGAATTCTAGTATTTCTAATTTTCTAAACCTTTGTATTAAACATCCATAATTAAATTCATTCTGCAGTGTATGGTTGTTTTTCTGTTTTGCAGGCTCTTGCTGCTGGAGGTGTAGGTTCCATCGTCCGTGTCTTAACTGCCAGGAAAACAGTTTAAGTCCAGCGAAAAATCCCCTTCTGCCATGGGGGTGGGAAATGCTGGTTACAAGACCAAAAAACCCAATTGCCATCACTGCCCTGTGGGTAGCATCTGTCTCTCTCGGCTTGCCTTTTTGCTTTTTCATAATCTGTGGCTTAATAGACATCAAACTTTTTGTGAAATGTTGGATAAATGTAAAAAAAAATACGAAAATTTGTTTTTAAGAAGATACAGAGGATTTTAATAACAAATGCAAATGTTTTGCATTGGAGCTACATTTTCAGGAAATCATGACAAGACAATGCCTTTCCCCTCTTTGGATAGATCTGAGCGGGGATTGACATCAATATTTTAAATTCCTTAGCTAGTCAGGCAGCATTCCATGTAATCTGTCGCAGGTGGGATTGCTTTTTAAAATTGGGGGTGGGAGGAGGACCTTGCTTTTTTTTTTTTTTATCAAGCGCTAAAACATATGCCACCTGGCAAAGGTTTTATGAAAGGTTTATGCATTGTTGTGTAAATGTTTTTATAACAGTTGAATGCAACTATTTGTAATGAATTCAATGAATACAATCGCTTTCTGTTGCAATGAATTATTTAAGGAAAGGAACAGTTAATTTGGGGGGAATTCAGTTTAACAGCTGCCTCTTAATAATGTAATATGTGTAAAGAAGGATTATGGCAAAACTACACACTGCATTTGACTGGGGCTGCTGCCAAAGAACTTTTCTTTGGAATGACATTTTCCCTTAATTTCTAACTTCCAATTACCTTTTGCACCACTCTCTGATACGGTTTTCCTGTGTACATAACTCATAAAATGGGCAATTAACATAAAAATCAGTCATGATAACCAGAATTTGGGACCACAGTTTCTATACGTTATACTGGAGCTATGAGAGAAATGTCACACAGGGATGCTAAGTTGGTATTGTCCATCTAGCAATTTAATATATAGTTTTCTCTGAAAATGCAGATATTCCTTGATCAGTATTCAGGTACTGTGGCCTAGAAGATCTTGAATTTTGCTCTTATTATGGTCATGTTCCGAGTTGTATTAAGTAAGATGATGTTGATCAAGGACAGAAAAAAGAATCACCTATAACACAGTGTAAAGCATGTGTTTCATAAATGATGTAGAGCATTCCAGAATGAAAGCAGCTTGAATGTGACTTTGGAGCAAAGCTTGCTAGTGTATTCCATTTACATTTAATGGAACTGGGAAGATTTTGCTCATTTTTATATCTGCTTTTTTTGTAAAATGAAAAATAATAAAATGGTCACTGTTAAATATTAATGTTGAAAGTGTGGTTTTATTGCCTGTTACTAATGTATACTTAAGAGAAAGAGAGAGGAAGTAATGAAGAGGGTAATACGAGTCATGAAAAATTAATAAATGATAGAAACGTGCACTAATCCAGGTTTAGAGAGCAAAATATGATTCAATGTGGGTTGTCGGTATCTGGCATTTATAAGGGACACCTTAGCATGCATCCTTCCAGAGACAGAGTCAGAAAATGCCATTGTTTTAAAATGTTTCCCGCATATGCTTGGTGTCCGCTTGCGTACCCTGCAGATGAAATATTGCTGCATGAATACATATTGCTGCAAAGCTCTATTCAATAAACTTTTCAAGAAAAGAGATCTTGCAAAAAGCTCTTGCAAAGTGTAAATCACCAAAGAAGAAGGTTTTTCTTCTGCAGATATGAATGAAAAATCTGCCATTGCAGATGAGTGTAAGCATTTATTTATTTAGTTAATTTATAGGCCGCCCAACTCCCTAAGATGTTGGGCGGCTCATGACATCTAAAAACAATATAAAGAGAAACCATATCTTTTTGTGGCTGGATCTAGGTGGTACCGCATTGATCAATGGCCCCAGGAGGTAGTTGGTTCCAGAGAGCTGGAGCTGCCACAAAGAAGGCCCTCCCCCATGGCCCCACCAGCCAACACTGTTTTAGCTGACAGGACCTGAGAAGTCCAACTCTGTAGGCCCTTATTAGTTGCTGGGAGCTATGCATCAGAAGGCATGTTAGTCCAATGGGTGTCCAATTGTCTTCAGTAAAGCTTACACCCTATGTAACAAACAAAGGGCCTCAATGGAATAAAATTCTAAGCATAGTATTGTGTTGAGAGAATGTGGAGTGAATGGAATGATTGGAGCTTTTTCATGGTTTTGGGTTTTTTCTAGATTTTTAATTAGTTAATTGGATTTAAGACATTGTATATTGTGTATTTTATATATTGTGAGCCGCCCTGAGTCCTCAGAGAGGGGCAGCATAGAAATCCAATTAATAAATAAGATAAATAAATTTTAATAGCTGCCAAAGAAGGTGGGTTTTCTTCTTTTTTAACATAAATTTTATTGATTTTCATAAAATGAACGAACAGACAAACATACATTTAACACAAAAGATGGGGTTGTATTTTCCCCGCTTATTTCAAAAGTATAAATTTGAATACAGAAAAAAGAATACATATTTGAATTCAATTCATTGTTATAAATGTAAAGAAATAATTTGTTTAACTTTTCATAATAGCTCTTCATATATAAACTAATTCTAATATAGTTTTAAAATTCTTCTCATAATAGTTCTTCATATAAAGAAGGTGGGTTTTCATATAGCCATTCACAAAGTACACATATACAGTATTGGTCCTTGTATGCCTCACTAGTTTATCTTTGTCCTTTTTCTCTGAGTAATTGACACATTGAATTGAATACTTTATTTGGCCAAGTGTGATTAGACGCAGAAGAAATTTGGTACAAAAATACTCTGTGTACATGGAAACCAACAGGATAATTCAATGAAAGTGGGGCTAAAGAACATGAAGATAATACTAGAGTCACACTACACGAGTTAACAGACAGCGAGAGACGTGTTCAGCAGAGATGACATAAGGGAAAAATCTCCCTGAGTTTGGCATGCCACGCTCTATAGCAGTGATGGCAAACCTTTCCGGCACCGAGTGCCTAAACTGGAACATGCATGTATGCCAAAGTACTGGAAGTCCAAAGACCAGCTGGCATGCCTGCCCCGACCACTTCATCTTCAGATTTCTAGCACTTTAGCACTTGAGAAGAGCAGCTGCCAAACCCCTAAAGAATAGCTGGCAGCGCACATGCCCACAAAGAAGGTTCTATGTGCCACCTCTGGCATGCATGCCACAGGTTCACCATCATGGCCCTATAGCGCCGTTATGAGGGAAGGGGTTGAAATAATGTCCAAGATGTGAGGGGTCTATGGATATCTACTCAGCTCTCCTTCCGACAATGTACAGGTCTTCCATGGAAGGCAGTTCCTTCCATCTTAAACTGTTGGGAGTCTCTACCTGTACCAAACGAGACAATTATAGAAGTACAAATGACAGATTTTGTAATTCCTCTGTAAAATAGATCCTGGGGCAGTCTAAACTTCCTGCAGGAAGAACCTTCTTTGTTGTATCTTCTTAATTATGGTTCTACTGTTGAGCATCTATGTCAAGTTCTGGGAGATTATATAATAATAAAAATAACAACAACAATAATAATAATAATAATTATGATGATTATGATGTCAATACAACTCAGCAAACGAGATCACTATGCTGGATTTCGCATTTCATCACCAGTCGGGTGCTTCCCAAGCACCTAGGACTGCGTGATGTAGCGGCGAATTATGTTTGCAGATCCCAGT
This sequence comes from Erythrolamprus reginae, assembly GCF_031021105.1. Classification (NCBI taxonomy): domain Eukaryota; kingdom Metazoa; phylum Chordata; class Lepidosauria; order Squamata; family Dipsadidae; genus Erythrolamprus; species Erythrolamprus reginae. Next base: position 100,275,076 of record NC_091952.1, on the reverse strand, counting down.
AAAGCGACCTTTTGTAATTGACAGATAGAGAATTTGTCAATTTTGATGGTTTTCAAATGTCCACTGAGATCCTTTGGCACTGCGCCAAGCATGCCAAGTACCACTGGGACCACTTTCACTGGCTTATGCCAGAGTCGTTGCAGCTTGATTTTTAAATCTTTGTATTTCACTAATTTCTCTAGCTGCTTCTCAATTCTGTCCCCTGGGATTGCAATGTCGATGATCCATACTTTCTTTTTCTCCACAATCAGGATGTCTGGTGTGTTATGCTTCAGAATTCGGTCAGTCGGAAGTCGGAAGTCCCACAGTAGTTTTGCTTGCTCATTTTTTACCACTTTTTCGGGCTTATGATCCCACCAGTTCTTTGCCACTGGTAAATGGTAGTTCTGGCACAAGTTCCAGTGGATCATCTGTGCTACTGCATCATGTCTATGCTTGTAGCCAGTCTGTGCGATCTTTTTGCAGCAGCTGAGTATGTGATCGATTGTTTCATCTGTTTCTTTACAGAGTCTGCACTTTGGATCGTCTGTTGATTTTTCAATTCTGGCTTTGACAGCATTTGTTCTAATGGCCTGTTCTTGTGCTGCCAGTATTAGTCCTTCTGTCTCATTTTTGAGTGTTCCACTTGTAAGCCATGACCAGGTCTTTTCTTCATCCACTTTGCCTTCAATCTACTCCAAGAACCATCCATGCAATGCTTTGTTCCGCCAACTGTCCATATGACATTGAGCTACAGTTTTTCTATACTGGTCCTTGGTTTGCTTCACCTTGAGAAGCTTCCTATTGTTGACCTCCATCAACGCTGACTCTTTGCTCTCCTTCACATAGTCAGCTAATGCATGCTTCTCTTCTTCCACTGTCTGCTTCGCTTGCAAAAGTCCTCTGCTGCCTATTTTCCTTGGTAAATAGAGCCTGTCAAAGTCACTGCGAGGGTGTAGTGCATGTTGGATCATCATTCATTTTCTGGTTTTCCTGTCCAAGTTGTCCAGCTCTGCTTGAGTCCAGTTCACTATGCCAGCTGTGTATCTAATGACAGGTATGGCCCAAGTATTTATAGCCTTGATAGTGTTGCCACCATTCAGTTTGCTCTTCAAAATTTTTCTGGTCCTCTGGATGTATTCTTTGAGTCCAGTTCACTATGCCAGCTGTGTATCTAATGACAGGTATGGCCCAAGTATTTATAGCCTTGATAGTGTTGCCACCATTCAGTTTGCTCTTCAAAATTTTTCTGGTCCTCTGGATGTATTCTTTGCTGATCACAGTTTCCACATGACCATGCTTGATATTATCCAGTTGCAAGATGCCCAAGTATCTGTAGGCTTCTGGCTGGTGGCAGTTGATGGTTTGGCCATTTGGCATTTCAATGCCCTCACTTTCAGTGATTTTCCCCTTTTTCAGTGCCACTGTGGCACATTTATCCAGGCCCAACTCCATGCTGATGTCATTGCTGAAGATTCGCACAGTGTTGGTTAGTGACTTTATCTCAGTTTCTGACTTTCCCTACAACTTCAGGTCATCCATATACAGCAGATTATTATTATTATTATTATTGTTGTTGTTGTGGTTATTGTTATTATTATTTAGATTTGTATGCCGCCCCTCTCCGAGAACTCGGGGTGGCTCACAACAATAATAAACAATGTACAAATCCAATATTTAAAAACACAATTTAAAAACCCTTATAATAAAATAATCACACAACCCAATCAAACCATACATAAGCCAAGTAATTAGGGGAGGTGTCAAATTCCCCATGCACAAGCTACTGCTGAAACTGCTGTCAAATATAGTAAGAGGCAATAAAATAGAAGGGCTCCTCCTAAAATTCACTCTCCTCTCTACAATTTTAAGCATGGTTTAGGTTTAGGTTTATTGGATTTATATGCCGCCCCTCTCCGCAAACTCGGGGCGGCTCACAACAATAATAAAAAACAGTACAGTACACAATACCAAATCCAATGCCCACCCATCCAGTTCCAATTTAAATTAATAATCTCATAAAAAACAGTATATATAAAAAACAGGCACACAGTCAATCAATCAACAAAACAACATGGGCAAGGGGGAGGTGTTTTAGTTCCCCCATGCCTCACGGCAAAGGTGGGTCTTAAGGAGTTTACGAAAGGCAGGGAGGGTGGGGGCAATCCTAATCTCAGGGGGGAGCTGGTTCCAGAGGGTCGGGGCCCCCACAGAGAAGGCTCTTCCCCTGGGTCCTGCCAGACGACATTGTTTAGTCGACGGGACCCGGAGAAGGCCAACTCTGTGGGACCTAACCGGTCGCTGGGATTCGTGCGGCAGGAGGCGGTCCCGAAGATATTCTGGTCCGGTGCCATGAAGGGCTTTATAGGTCATAACCAACACTTTGAATTGTGACCGGAAACTGATCGGCAGCCAATGCAGACTGCGGAGTGTTGGAGTGATATGGGCATACTTGGAGAAGCCCATAATTGCTCTCGCAGCTGCATTCTGCACGATCTGAAGTTTCCGAACACTTTTCAAAGGTCAGCTCCAGATTATGTATGTACCATAGGACCAGTTTTCATTTAATCTCCCATCTACATGCAGACTCCTCAGCATCTTGAATGAGGCCTATACTGTCTGCAAACTTCAGCACTGTAACAGAAGGTTCCTTTGAGATGCAGTATCTAAAAGTATTAGGCTGCATCACTTAACTATTCTTTAATTTCTAATAATGCATGTAAGGAATTTGGTTGTATTTCAGAAACTAAAAATAAGGATAGATGCTGATGCTTTGCTGGATTCCCATTTAAAATGTTTAAATCAAATTGTCAAACCGAAGTCGAACACAGAGCCAAATAGGCATTAGTCAAAGTATCTGAAAGAATATTGATTACTATGGATACCATACTGCGGTTATACAGCTTCACGTAACAAGAAAAAAATCCTTCTAAGACTACTGTTTTATTGCTTTACAAAATAAGATTTAAACAAATTGAACATATCCAGTTTCTCAGAATTTTGAATTGATTTCATTTTAAAAGCTATGCAGAGCTTTAAAGATTGAAATCTATATCTTGAATTGGGCATGGAAGTATACTGGGATCCAATGAAGAAGCCTGAAAATAAGCACATTTTATTTATTTATTGGATGAAAGTGGGAATAAAGAACACCACATATCAAAAAAATAAACAATATACATATCTAAAAAATCCAATTAATATTGCTAAAAAACCTTAAAGACTCTAATAACATTTAAAATGGTTTCTGGATGCAATTCAAAGTGTTTGTTATGACCTATAAAGCCCTACATGGCATCGGACCAGAATACCTACAGGACTGCCTTCTGCCACATGAATCCCAGTGACTGGTTAGGTCCCACAGAGTTAGCCTTCTCCAGGTCCCTGTCGGTTGGCAGGGCCTAGGGGAAGAGCCTTCTCTGCGGGGGCCCCAGTCCTCTGGAATCAGCTCCCTTGGGAGATTCATACTGCCCCCGCCCTCCTTGCCTTCCGCAAGAGTCTTAAGACACATTTATGCCACCAGGCTTGGGGCTATTAGATTTTTCCCCCCTGGCCGATGAATGGGCTGAGAGAAACCCGATTGAATGGGAATGACTGGGTTTTAGTTTTTAGATTTTATATTTAATTAATTGGACCCGAAATGTTATATATTGTTTTATTACATGTTATGAGCCGCCCCAAGTCCTTGGATAAAAGTCCAATTAATAAATAATAAATAAATAAATAAAATCCCAAGTATGACTCAGCTAAAATAACCCTATATAAAAACCATAAATCCAATCAACAGCAACATACATACCAGTCACTCACAATTTGGGCATGTCAGATGTTAAGATTTACGGCTCCCGGGTTGTTGGCAAAGCCAGGTCTCAAAAGGCCAATAGGGTGGGAGCAGTGCGAACATCGGGAGGGTTCGTGATTATCACATTGCAATAATCAATAATTATTGGCTGGAGGGGAAAGAAAACAATAAGACAAAACCATATGCAATCAGTTGCATTACCTTATAAAGATATTTGGCTACCCAGAATGTGAGTATAGAATTAGCATTCCTTTAAAAATAATGCACAGACTATTTATCAGCATGAATATGCTGAGCGAGATGGGCAGTTAAGAAATAAGGAACATAAATGACTATATATAAAAAGTAAAGATGACTGAGGAGATCATAGCACTTCTCAGGGAATTTTATTATTATTATATCAGTACAACACAGCAAACGAGATCACTATGCTGGATTTCGTATTTCATCACCAGTCGGGCGCTTCCCAAGCACCTAGGACTGCGTGATGCAGCGGCGAATTATGTTTGCCGATCCCAGTAAAGCGGCCTTTTGCAATTGACAGATGGAGATTTTGTCAATTCCGATGGTTTTCAAATGTCCGCACTGGTGGGTACGCCTTGTCGTAGTAGTGGGGCTTGTGTGCTTCAATGAAGCTGAGAGCTGTGCCGGTGGTAGTGTAAACTACTGGTAGGTCTAACCTTGCCGGAGTGGTCAAAGCAGAGGAGCCAGACTAAACGTACCTAACCCATTTAAACTAATGGAGAGACAAAACAAAAAGAAGTCCATACTGGCTCAGTCGTTGCCCAGGATAAAAAGGACCGCGGTGGCTGCTGTGGAACCTGGGCAGCCATTGACAAATGAGCTACAGGAACAAAACAAACAAAGCTTACAAATCAAAAAGCGGCAGAAATTCTCAATGTCAGAGAATCGCACAATCATGAAGTGTTATTACAACTTGGAGCTTGAAAAACGCGGGTATCAAAAACGGATTATTATTATTGTTGTTGTTGTTGTTGTTGTTTATTAGATTTGTATGCCGCCTCTCTCCGAAGACTCGGAGCAGCTTATTATAAAAAGGACAACATATGGCAATGTTGACAACATATGAGGATATGGTCAAGAGGTTCTTGTTTTGCCCCAGCTACAGACCATAAAGAACATACCACACATGTTAATGTTTATTCGATTAATGACTACTAATAAGCTTGCTTAGTAGTTGACACACACAAACACAAGTTAAAGCAGTCTTGGCTTGAAAAACCAGCTGTTAATTAAACAACATTAACAGCTAGCATAAGCCCATACAGTCAAAAATTAAGTCTAAGCAATTAGTCCTGGATATCTCAAGAAGCTTACAAGGGTTGGCAAAATGCCTAGAAGTAGCCTGCATGCAGGAAGAATGCCAAAACAGATAAGCTGTGCAGATGTTTTTCATAAGAAAAGCACAAGTGTTGTTTCCGACAGAATTTTTGCTGGTGTCGTCATCCTTACTTAAGCTAGGGGAATGGCAATTAGCCCCAAGACTTACTCCAGAGGAAATCTCCTCCTAAGTAACCATTCCTGCCTTTTGACAGCTCTGTGTGCCCGTGCATTAATAATAATTTTAATAATAATTTATTAGATTTGTATGCCTCCCCTCTCCGCAGACTTGGGGCGGCTCGCAGCAACATATCCAAGAAGAAGAGGAGGAGCCTCTTCTTCCTCATTACTGATGTGAGATGCTGGAGGTTCTCAATCTTTGCCCCTGGCACCAACCTTGCCAGCCTCTTCACTGTCTGACTCAGGTTCCAGTTGCACAGCCACTGGCGCATCACTACATTGGCCTCTTCTCAAGCAGTATCTGCTACCAGCTGCGTGGGCTGCTTGTGGGCCACAACACTCATTGCAGGGCTCTTCCCCCGGGTCTGTTGGTGAAGATGTGACCGAGGCGGGAAATGGTCATGGAAAGCACAAACAAGATAGGGATCATGGACAGAGGTTGCATCCTCCCAGGTGAAGTCCTCCAGCCCATACTCCTTCCACTCGATCAGGTATTGGAACAAGCCCTTCACCAGCGGGAGTCACAAATGCTAGTGACCTTGTATTTGGGTGTTTCAGTTCTGCCACGGGACACCAGCTGGGAACGATCCAGTGGGGATGGCCGTCCATTCAGGAATGAAGAGGGATTGGTGAAATCCAGGATGCATCCATAAAGATCGAGGCAGGGTCAGGCAGTAGGCCACTGGGTTGATGACTGCCTCTACAGGAAAAGGCCCCAGGAACTAGTTTCCGGACCAGCCAGTCTGAAGGGAGGTGCCTCATCAACAGCCATACCCAATTTCCCACAGCCATGGTGTTGCCTGCCGAGAGTTGTCTGCGACTCTTTTATAGTCTTCCTTGGCCTTGGTGAGACACCACTTCACCAACTGGTGAATGGCCTGTAACTTGGCCAAGAAGTCATCCGCTTCTTCTCCATTCTTCTTTGTTTTCCATTTTCTAGTTCCATTTTGTCAAAGAGCAGCTAATATTTAGTTCCTCTTGATTTTTTGTAAATTTTCTTTTGACTGAACACTGAATTTGCAAAAATTTGAATGTTGTTGTCAGACAAGTAATTGTTATAGTTGTTTGTTCTGTGCCCTTTTCTGGGTCTTTCATTATCAAGTAAGTTCGGCCAGCTGTTAGCCATTCTTCACTTGTTGCATTTTGAAGCAACAAATGCATCATTACATTAATAATGCATCAACAATAATAGTAATAATAATAATTGTTGTTGTGTTGTTTGTTGTTATTATTATTATTATTATTATTATTATTATTATTATTAATGTCAGTACAACATAGCAAACGAGATCACTATGCTGGATTTTGTATTTCATCACCAGTCGGGCGCTTCCCAAGCACCTAGGACTGCGTGATGTAGAATTATGTTTGCCGATCCCAGTAAAGCGGCCTTTTGCAATTGACAGATGGAGATTTTGTCAATTCCGATGCTTTTCAAATGTCCGCTGAGATCCTTTGGTACTGCACCCAGCGTGCCAAGTACCACTGGAACCACTTTCACGGGCTTATGCCAGAGTCGTTGCAACTCGATTTTTAGATCTTCGTATTTCACTAATTTCTCTAGCTGCTTCTCCTCAATTCTGCTGTCTTTTATATAATAATTATTAATAATTATTATTATATATAATAATTAATAATAATAATTTTAAATAATAATAATAATAATTATTATTATTATTATTATTTTTTGCTGGGCAGAAAGAGAGAACATAGTAGCAAAATAAATGTCTTGAAGCATCCTAGATTCAAAATCAGAAAGAATTAACTTTAAAATTTTATCCTGAAGTAACAAGACTATATATAGGGAGTCCTCGACTTAATAATGGAGCCTGCCCATTATGTTCACAAGCCGTGACAGTCTCAAAATGCTTCATCACGATTGACAGGATTTTAAAACTCTTTTTGTGTGGTTTTTAAGCCAATTCCCAGGATGATTAAGTGAATCTATGGTTGTTAACACAATGGAAGAGTTATCAAGAGAACCTGTTGCTTGCTATGGGGCATTTTTGCCAAAAATTGAAAGCAAACTCCAGTTTTCAGCAAAAACATCATAAAACACAGCCATTAACTGAAGGATGCAGAAAATGAATATAAATGCAGACCAGTTGCTGAGTACCTGAAATGTGGTCACATGACTATGGTGCAGGGGCCCAAACCACTGGAATTGAGTTGTAATTACTTTTAGGGTGGGCCTGGTAACTTTGAATGGTCAGTAAGTAAGTATCCGTATATTGGTTTTCTTGTACCATACAGATGACAGCATATCTCTGTGAAACAACGGTCATATTCATATGATTTTTCTTAGTCTCCTTCTTCCCTCAGTTGCTCCATTCATACTAGACATTGTACTTTCAACAGTTTATTTATTTTTATTTATTTATTTATTTTGTCCAATACACAATGAGGGTTTTAGTGGGTATATATCTATATACACATAGTAAAATACATGATGAAGGTTATAGAGGAGATACTCATAGTAAAATATATCTATGAAAGAATAGAAAAGAAGATATAGGAATAGAAGAAAGGTACAGGAGATATAGGAGAGCAATAGGACAGGGGACGGAAGGCACTCTAGTGCACTTGCACTCACCCCTTACTGACCTCTTAGGAATCTGGATAGGTCAACCGTGGATAATCTAAGGGTAAAGTGTTGAGGGTTTGGGGATGACACTACGGAGTCCGGTAATGAGTTCCACGCTTCGACAACTCGGTTACTGAAGTCATATTTTTTACAGTCAAGTTTGGAGCGGTTAATATTAAGTTTAAATTTGTTGTGTGCTCTTGTGTTGTTGTGGTTGAAGCTGAAGTAGTCACTGACAGGCAGGACGTTGCAGCATATGATCTTGTGGGCAATACTTAGATCTTGTTTAAGGCATCTTGGTTCTAAACTTTCTAGGCCCAGGATTGAAAGTCTAGTCTTGTAGGGTATTCTATTTCGAGTGGAGGAGTGAAGGGCTCTTCAGGTAAAGTATCTTTGGGCATTTTCAAGGGTGTTAATATCTGAGATGCGATATGGGTTCCAAACAGATGAGCTGTATTCGAGGATGGGTCTGGCAAAAGTTTTGTAACAGTCACATGACATTGCAAACCTGCAGTTCCCTTTGAGTTGCTGAGAGCTGCTGTAGCAATCTTGGAGTAGAAAGCCTGTGACTCATTTGCTAGATAGATTCAGAATTGAATTGTTTATAACAGGAGACTGACAGAACAGATGAGAAATTGCATCTTGCTGCGTGGGGAGATGTAATGCATTACGCAGCTTAGTAAGGGGAAAAAATGATTTGCATTACAGATAAAAAAGGGTCGGAGTTGTCTGCACTTTATGTCTAAGTTCCTTGCTTTAGCCCTGTGACCCTGAATAACTCAGAAAGAGGAAGGAAGGAAGAAAGAAAGAAAGAAAGAAAGCATTGCTTCATTTTTAGTTTCCTCTGAACAGATAAAAGAGCATTTGTCTCTGTTCAGGAGAATGTGATGAGTCATAATTTTTCATCTTCTCCACTGCAGAGAAAGACACATTCTAAAGAACCAGTTTTTTTCTAAATAAAGAACGTCTGGTTTTGGGGGGGACAGGGGATTGTAAGAATGCATCTGTCTTGTGAGCAAGAGGTTACCATCTTTTTTTTCTTGAAAAATAAGGTGAAAGAATGATGGTTAAGGATTTATTTATTAGATTTGTATGCCGCCCCGAGTCTACGGAGAGGGGCGGCATACAAATCTAATAAATAAATAAATAAATTTGCCCACCCTTGAACCATCCATGAAATATCGTATTTTTCAGAGTATAAGACATATCTTCCACACGCACCCCTAAAAGAGGCTGAAAATTTGAGTGCATCTTATACTTCGAATGTAGCTTTTTTGGAGCTTTTTATCCAGCCCTAACTAGGTGCTAACGATCCCGTCTTGCAGGATTTTTTCATTGCTACTCTGAAGAAGTTTTTCTAAAACTTATAAAATAATTTGCTGAAGCAGACCAGATGAAGGATGCTAGCCAGATGAATACCTGGTAGATAGATTATTTCTCCTTTTTTCCTCCCCCAAAATTAAGATATGTCTTATACACTGGTGCATCTTATACTCCAAAAAATAAAGTAATATGTTCACTTTAGAATAGAATAGAATAGAATAGAATAGAATAGAATTTTTATTGGCCAAGTGTGATTGGACACACAAGGAATTTGTCTTGGTGCATATGCTCTCAGCGTACATAAAATAAAATATACATTTGTCAAGAATCATGTGGTACAACACTTAATGATTGTCATAGGGGTCAAATAAGCAATGAAGAAGCAATATTAATAAAAATCTTAGGATATAAGCAACAAGTTACAGTCATACAGTCAACATGGGAGGAAATTGGTGAAAGGAATGATGAGAAAAACTAGTAGAATAGAAGTGCAGATTTAGTAGAAAGTCTGACAGTGTTGAGGGAATTATTTGTTTAGTAGAGTGATGGCATTTGGGGGAAAAAACTGTTCTTGTGTCTAGTTGTCTTGGTGTGCAGTGCTCTTTATAGCATCTTCCAAAAATTGCTGTTTTTAAATAGGAATATTTATTCTCCCAGAAGGACTAGTCTTACTTTAGTGAGAGAGAAAAGGAATTATTATTATTATTATTATTATTATTGGTGGTGGCATAGTCAGCCAGATGTTTAGACTGGATTTGGCATTTTTATCCAACTATTGAATTTATTTATTTATTTATTTATTAGATTTGTATGCCACTCCTCTCTGCATCTCCCCTCTTCCCAAGCACCGGGATGGGCAGATATTGTTGTTTCACGGTATTAAAGATATCATCACAGAATTATTATGGTTGGTGATAAAATTAGCCAGATGTTTAGACTGGATTTGCCATTTTTATCTACTTATCTAATTCTTCTCAAGGACCTGGAATGGGCAAATGTTTTATCCTGTTAAAGATACAGGTAACCCTCGACTTATAATAGTTCACTTAGTGACCAAAGTTATAATGACACTGAAGAAAGTGACTTATGACCATTTCTCACAGTTATGACCATTGCAGCATCCTCAGGGTCACACGCAGTATATATATAAAAACATATAGCCCCTCCCTGGTACAAAGTTGAAGGGATCAGATCTGGTGGCCTAGAGGTTAATTCTCTGCCTTACAAGGCAGAAGCCCCGAGATCAAATCCCAGTAAGTGTATGGCTAGCTGATGAGGCCAGAAAAAGGCCGAAATAGCGCTATTCTAGTCTCCCTTAATTTTAAATATTCAGCAAAAATATGTGGGGGAGTTTTGCTGAATTTTCAAAATTAAGGGAGACTAGGGTGGTACCATTTCGGCCTTGTTCTGGCCTCATCAGCTAGCCACACCCTTGCTGGGATTTGATCTGGCAGCTTCTGCCTTGTAAGGCAGAGAATTAACCTCTAGGCCACCAGATCTGATCCTTTTCAGCTCTGTATCAGGAAGGGGCTATATGTTTTTTATGTCGGATCACCCTGGTATATTGAAGGAACGTCACAGTTCCTTTTTGTCTCTAATATACAATATATATATTAGATTTATATGCCGCCCCACTCCAAAGAGGGTTTCACTTACCTTTGCTACCAGTTTAGGAATGGGAGAGCATGGTGTGCGTGCACAGAGCGTTTTTTAATGATGTCTGGGCTACTGGGCACAGTCTCCCACCACTGCTACCATTTCTCCCGAATTGGTGCGAACCGGTAGCAACCCACCACTGGTCACATGATTCACACTCGAATGCTTGACAACCGACTCCTATTTATAACAGTTGCAGTATCCCGGGGTCATGTGATCCCCTTTTATAACCTGACAAGCAAGGTCAATAGGGAAGTCAGAGCCACTTAACAACCGTGTTACCAATTGAACAACTGCAGTGATATTCACTTAACAAATGTGGCGAGAAATGTCGTAAAATGCGACAAAGCTCACTTAACCCATTTCTCACCTAGCAATATAAATTTTGGACTCAATTGTTGTCCTACATTGAGGATTACCTGTATTGTCACAGGATGTAGTGTTGTTTGGCAGGACCCAGGGGAAGAGCCTTCTCTGTGGCGGCCCCGACCCTTTGGAACCAACTCCCCCCAGATATCAGAGTTGCCCCCACCCTCCTTGCCTTTCGTAAGCTCCTTAAAACCCACCTCTGTTGTCAGGCATGGGGGAATTGAGACTTTCCCTCCCCCTAGGCTTATAAAATTTATGCATGGTATGTCAGTATGTATGATTAGTTTCTAAATTGGGTTTTTTTTAAATTGACTTAAATATTAGATTTGTTTACATAGTATTATTATTGCTGTTAGCCGCCCCGAGTCTGCGGAGAGGGGCGGCATACAAATCTGATTAATAAAATAAAAAATATAAAAATGTAAGCAGTTCTAAGAATTTTGCCATTCACTGATATAATTTTGTCAATACCAATGGTGTTCTGGTAAGTTATGCTTTGCAAAGTTCTATATGAGTTTGTTTCAGTAAATTTGATGGGTAGTATTAGCTGAATCTCCATACGACTACAGCCGTTGCTGGACTCGGTTGTGGTCATTAATCGAGGACTACCTGCATGGCTATTTTATAGAATTTTAACATGTGAAGATGATGTTTGACACTTCTATTCCATGCAGATAATGACAGTTTTGGCCCTTCATCTCTGGTTATCGGAATACTAGCATGGCTTTATTTTTTTCAAATAGAGTGGCAATATTATCTACCTCACAATATCTCTGGTGTGCAACCATGCTATATAGGGAGATAGACAACCCACTATTTCTTAAATGTACTGGAGGTTTACGCAACTAAAATGTCAGAAATTTTGCTTCACAGAAGAGCCAAAGATCTAACTACATGCTAATTTCATTTAGCTTCCTCTTTCCAAATTGAAAATGAACAGTTGGATCATCCCTAAATAGCTTTGGCATTGAAACCTCCTTTGACAATTCCACAACATATTTCCCTCTTTTCAATGATACAGAGCTTTTGGGAGAGAAATAATATTACAATTCAGCCCCATTTTAGTTGAAAAGGTAACAGGGATCCAATTATCAGGGGTGGAAATCTTTTTCTCCCCCTACTTCACAATGATCGAGTTTATTATTCTGATTAATGTCTGAATTAATTCTTTGTCTGAAGCCATAAATTATTACCTACAAACTGAGAAGACTAGGTTTATCAGCCTAAACTTACTAAAGACTTAATGTGCAATTTGGTTGGACTCTTGTAAAGTGACTTTATTTCCATATGAAAATGCCTTTAAACTAGAAATGTTTGTTCTTTCCCAGAGAAGCAAGGGGCTTGTTTAGTTTTATTTTGGTTGAAATATAGTGGACATTTATGGATACCTATTTATTCATCTAACTAACTGCAAAATGGAAAGTCTGTTCCACGGGCAAAATTAAATCTTAGTTCTTTCCTGTTACAGTGGGAATACTATCAGTTTCCTTCTCTTCATTTGTACATAGAGAATTAATCTTTGTTTCTCATTCACACTTGCCTACATTCACACCTCACTTACAATTACTGTAATTGTTAAGTGAATTATATGTTCATTACGTGAATCTGCCTTCCTTCAGTGGCTTTACTTGGCAGAAGCTAATGAGAAAAGTTGCAAATGGCAATCATATGACCCTGAGATGCTGCAACTGTTACGTCCTAAGAAGTTGAAAAGTTTGCACTCCAGTCTGACCAGGAACTCAAGCAGGTAAAATCTGATTGGCTCTTGAGTTAAAGGGCTTCCTATTAGAACCCTTGCCTATAGCAGAACCTGGTTGATGTTTGATTCCTATGACCAATAAAGAGCTGAAGTCACTAAACCGTCTCCTACCTCTTCAGTACAGGAACTTAGCAACCACCATTAAATACATGCTGGTTGACAAAAGACCAAATTTTGATGATGGACAATGGCGCTGTTGCAAAAATTGTAAGTGTGAGGACCAGTCGTAAATAATGTTATTCAGCTGTTGTAGTTTTGAAAGGTCACTAAATGAATGTTTGTAAGTTGAAGTCTACCTGTGTAAGGGGTGGGGGGGAAGGACATACAGAACTTGCACATTATTATTATTACCCGCTATATAGAGCGCTGGGGAGACCACATTTGGAGTACTGTGTTCAGTTCTGGAGACCTCACCTACAAAAAGTTATTGACAAAATTGAACGGGTCCAAAGACGGGCTACAAGAATGGTGGAAGGTCTTAAGCATAAAATGTATCAGGAAAGACTTAATGAACTCAATCTGTATAGTCTGGAGGACAGAAGGAAAAGGGGGGACATGATCGAAACATTTAAATATGTTAAAGAGTTAAATAAGATCCAGGAGGGAAGTGTTTTTAATAGGAAAGTGAACACAAGAACAAGGGGACACAATCTGAAGTTAGTTGGGGAAAAGATCAAAAGCAACATGAGAAAATATTATTTTACTGAAAGAGTAGTAGATCCTTGGAACAAACTTCCAGTAGAGGTGGTTGATAAATCCACAGTAACTGAATTTAAACATGCCTGGGATAAACATATATCCATCCTAAGATAAAATACAGAAAATAGTATAAGGGCAGACTAGATGGACCATGAGGTCTTTTTCTGCCGTCAGACTTCTATGTTTCTATGATAGCCAACATCAATAAAATTAGTGTTAGCCTTCCAATAGAGTTGACTGGACTAGTTTACCTAGTGAGGATGACACCTGTTCACATGTTCATTAAATAGAAGATTTACAGAACAATTTGTTCCAAAGTGACACTTGATACACCTGATATTATTCAAAACCTGATATTATCAGTCACCTGATATTATTTTTTAAAAAGTAGCTAAGTATTGAATAGGTGAGACCTTCAATGGTACATCTCTGCTCTTATTGCTTTTTCTTGCTGGACCTGAACAGCAAATGGTTCTAGTTAGAAGAAGAACTAGGAATGGCCCCGACAAGATACTTTTTTGAATGATGGAAATAATAAATACAGCACACCACTGGACTTCTTTCCCACAGGTGGGAAATACCCATTACTGTGTAACAATTTTCTGAATGTAAAAACATTACATGGGTTTTTTTTAATGTTATTGTCCCAATTTGCTTGTTTGCAAAAATCTAAAGGGAAAGACTTTTTCATCTTTAATTAATTTGCAAATCATTCGTACAGATGAGTAAGTGTCTACAGCTCTTGGAGCCTTTCCAGACAAAAAATAGAACAAATGCTTTCAAAAATATGCAGTATATCTTGCCAGATTGCTGAAATGACAGTATTTCACTAGCCTGTCCATGACAGAGCAATACACTACTTTAAAAAATCTTCTTTTAAATCTAGTCTGTTGTGGATGAATCCACATTTTCTCCCAACATAATTTTATCAATCTCCATTTTTCATTTCTACCCTGAGGATGCTGCAATGATCATAATGCTATTTTCCAGGAGGTAGTTATTAAAATTGCAGGGGTGGAGGGAAGGCGTGATGGCCTCACAGTTAAGATGCTGGGCTTGTCAATCAGAATATCAGCTATTTTTCAGCAGGCCATTTTTAAAATATCTTGTCCATCCATTTTCAAACTCAACAACCACGGATTTAATATTACCCAGAAAATGAATAATTCTGCTGAGCCAGTTGTTTTTTTTTTAAAGGAAGAAATAACTACCTTGATAAATGGGTGTTACCTACAGAAATAGTATCTTGTTTGAAACAATTAGACAAAGAATCCTGTGTTTAGAAAACAGTTTCACTTGAATCATTTTTTGGTGATTTTACTTCCCTCTGAAAGCTATTCTACTGCAGTTGTTACTTCAGTGACGACTGAAGACACTTCCTGATACGTTTGCGACATGTAAATCTTTCTGAAAAAAATATCAAAACTGGAAGCAAAGCGACTGTTCCTGTTGAATCTGAAAAAGGCTCAACAAGTGAGGAGTGAAGGAGAGAAGTGTGATCAACCCAAGACTACTCCTAAACCAGCTAAGGATTTCCGTCTTGCCATGTCACTTGTAGAGACTATCCAGCTTTGGAGTGAAGGTGTATCTGCTGCTGATCGCAAGGACTGGGCAGCAGCCCTTGAAGCCTTCATGGCTGTTCAGAATCCTTCTTCCAAAATCTGCTTTAACATTGGCTGCATCTACCTAATCATGAGGAATTTGGAAGAGGCACAAAAGGTGAGTGGCTGGATTTTAAAGCTGTCATTGTCAGTGACTGAACAAAGCAATCTTGGCTACCCATCAGATAAAATTACCAAGTTCTGTTTTCCAAAATACTGTTCTTCTTCTAGTGGATGTCAGATGAAATCTGATAATCCAAAGGAAAGGGGAACAAAAAGGAAACTCAGAAAATTATGAATACTGTCTTCCAGAAGTTGGAAAGTACTAACTTTGCCACTCCCGGTTGCATAACTGATCATTTTTTTAAAAAACAGTCACGTAAAAATAATAAGGTGGCAACCCAGTATTAAGAGCTACCAGGAATCTATCAATCTTGTTTCCATTATGTGATAGCTCCAGGCAAACATATTTTTTAAAAAAACGACGTTAGGTGAATCTTTGTTGGGCAACTAAGTCTAATAGGATTCAAAATAATGAATGTATATATTGTATGGCACAGCTTGAACTAAATATATGGCCAGACTTGTTGGTGGCCTCGTAAATATGTTGATCATAAACTTGCAATCCAGAAATCATAAGCTAAAAAATGTATAATAGATGTTATGGATGTACTTACATGACAGCAATTATATCTATGTATGTCAATTATGTCTGTGTATTATTTCTGCTTCCTCCAGGCCTTTATCAGAAGCACAGTCCATGACAAGCACTTAGCGGTGGCCTATTTTCAACGAGGAGCTGTGGCTTACCAGATGGAAAAGTGAGCTAGAACATTATAGTATCTTCTAAAAATGATGGGCTATTAGCTGGTTTATTACAGTAATCAGTTCTGTCATTTCCCTCTTGCCAACCTTTCTTTGATTTGGGCATACAAATTCCTTTTTCGTTTAAAAATGAAAAGAGGTCTTGGAAAGATGTACCAGTGGAAAGAAAAGTAGACAATGGAATTTTGCCTCCTGCCCCTAATTACCGACATAGTAACAACAGTGATACTCACATGGCACTTAGTTACTTCCCATTAGTGAAAAAAATTACACACAAAAGCAATTGGAGGACCTAGCAATTCGCAAGGTAGGGTTGCAAGAAATAGAAACAAGGATACAAGGAAGATCTTTCTCTTTTAATATTAGTTTTGTTCACTGTTATATTGTTTTTTATTATTGTTGTGAACCCCCCTGAGTCTTTGAAGAGGGGCGGCATACAAATCTAATAAATTACTATTATTATTATTATTATTATTATTATTATTATTATTATTATTATTATTACTAAACACATTTGTTTATTAATTTAGTTACAATAAATTCAATCAGGAGATACGTTAATGGATATTGCTTAGATTGGAATTCCTCAACCTGGGCAGCTTGAGATATGTTGACTTCACCTACCTGCTGATTGGGGAATTATGGGATCAGCTGGAGATATTTTGTTTTCCTGAGAGAAAACACCAAGTCAGCAATTTCCTCCCATGCTAGCCACATAGATAGTTGAACCTCTAGTCACCCTTCATGATCAGCTTCCACTTATTGTGAGTGAAAGCAGCAGGCAAGCTGAAGGACTACAGGACAAGTCCTTGAAATATGCTATTTCTCCTCTAGCACAGGGGAAAATTGGATAGAGACTCGGTCTGTCCTTAAAGAAGTTTGTTACAACTCCTAAAGCAGAGATGCTCAGATGGAATTTTTCTATAATCAGTTCTGAGGAAGAAAAGTCTATAAATCTCTTGACTGTATTTACAGGTCATGAATTTGTATTGTTTTACAGTGGTATAATTGTTTTCTGGGAAAGATTGAGGGCAAAAGAAGGAGGGGATGACAGAGAATCAGGTGGCTGGATGGAGTCACTGAAGCAGTAGGCGTAAGCTTAAATGGACTCCAGAGGACGGTACAGATCAGGAAGGCCTAGAGGAATGTTGTCCATGGGGTCGCAATGGATCAGACATAACTTTGCAACTGACAACAACAATTGTGTCTATATGTTTTCACACACACACACATACAGAGACAGGATTCCAAATAGCATCCAAAATTAAATTATAGTCCAAGGCAAAATATTCTTCAAAGTTCCAAATGGGTGAACAGTGCAGTCAGGCGGTAGGGAAAGCAAGTAGGATGCTTGGCTGCATAACTAGAGGTATAACAAGCAGGAAGAGGGAGATTGTGATCCCGCTGTATAGAGTGCTGGTGAGACCACATTTGGAATACTGTGTTCAGTTCTGGAGACCTCACCTACAAAAAGATATTGACAAAATTGAACGGGTCCAAAGACGGGCTACAAGAATGGTGGAAGGTCTTAAGCATAAAACGTATCAGGAAAGACTTAATGAACTCAATCTGTATAGTCTGGAGGACAGAAGGAAAAGGGGGGACATGATCGAAACATTTAAATATGTCAAAGGGTTAAATAAGGTTCAGGAGGGAAGTGTTTTTAATAGGAAAGTGAACACAAGAAGAAGGGGACACAATCTGAAGTTAGTTGGGGGAAAGATCAAAAGCAACATGAGAAAATATTATTTTACTGAAAGAGTAATAGATCCTTGGAACAAACTTCCAGCAAACGTGGTTGGTAAATCCACAGTAACTGAATTTAAACATGCCTGGGAGAAACATATATCCATCCTAAGATAAAATACAGAAAATAGTACAAGAGCAGACTAGATGGATCATGAGGTCTTTTTCTGCCGTCAGTCTTCTATGTTTCTATTAGCAGAGCCATGTTGGCACATCTGGAAGAAACCCAAGGGTTTCTCCACCCAGTTGAAAGTTTAAGCCCTTGTCCCCACACACACCCCAAGTCCATCACATTGACTAATCTCCATCTGCAAACGTGGCAGAAAGTCCCATCTCAGGTGCAGGAGTGCAAAGATAAAATAGACCAACTAGAAGGAATTTGTACCCCTCCCAAATTCCCACAGCAAAGAATACATTTTAAAATAGCACCAAGACCCCAACTAAATGGCTTTGGCCTGACAATTACACCAGTGAAAAATAATTTAAATCCAATGCCCTGTAAATCTATATATACAGTGATACCTCATCTTACGAACTTAATTGGTTCTGGGAGGAGGTTTGTAAGATGAAAAGTTTGTAAGACGAAACAATGTTTCCCATAGGAATCAATGGAAAAGTGATTAATGCGTGCAAGCCGAAAACTCACCCCTTTTGCCAGCCAAAGCGCCCATTTTTGTGCTGCTGGGATTTCCCTGAGGCTCTCCTCCATGGGAAACCTCACCTCCGGACTTCCGTGTTTTTGTGATACTGCAGGGGAATCCCAGCAGGAGAATCCCAGCAGTGCAAAAACGGGTGCTTCGCTGGCAACGGAAGTCCGGAGGTGGGGTTTCCCAGCAAGGGGAGCCTCAGTGAAATTGCAGCATCGCAAAAACACAGAAATCCTTGAAACCCCACCTCCGGACTTCCGTGTTTTTGTGATACTGCGATTTCGCTGAGGCTCCCCTCGCTGGGAAACCTCACCTTCGGACTTCCGTTGCCAGTGAAGCGCCCATTTTTGCACTGCTGGGATTCCCCAGCAGCATCGCAAAACACACGGAAGTCCGGAGGTGGTGTTTTTCATGGAGGGGAGCCTCAGGGGAATCCCAGCAGCGCAAAAACGGGCGCTTCACTGGCAACAGAAGTCCGGAGGCTGGGCATCCCAATGGCGGCGGCTTGGGTTTGTAAGGTGAAAATAGTTTGGAAGAAGAAGCAAAAAAATCTTAAACCCCAGGTTTGTATCTCGAAAAGTTTGTATGACAAGAGTTTGTAAGACGAGGTATCACTGTATATCTAAAAGTGAAAACTGCTCATACCATAATCACGAAATCTCCAGAACCATAAAGCCTACAAACGTTAAATTTGTCACTTATGTTCCTCTTGGCTTCTAGATGCTCACTAAGAAAGGATTTTTCTAAATGACCATCAGAGGAGGTCATTTGCACATGCACAGGAGGTGGGGTTCATTAGGATGAAAAAATATCCAGGCAGCACCAGGTCATCAGCTAGTAGGGCAATATTTACCCTATTATTTACCCATATAATAAAACTTCTTTGATCAGATTCTGTAGCATTTAGATTAAGCTGCTGTTTTTTAAAATAACATTGATGAAACACAAGCGTCCATCATGTAAAATTATGGGGTTGAAAATGCATAGCATTTCTCTTTGTAATCCGGGAAGCTGGCTAATACAAATGCTGGGATGCTATTAAGGGAGATCAATGTTCTGTAGACTCTTGTGAATGAATGGAGGCTCATCTCAGGGCTTGTAAAGAGTCAGGAAAATAATCTGGATGGACATATTGTGCAGAATCCATTGCCTTGACGAAAGGGGCTGAATCATTTTCAAAATCCAGAATGAGATAACATTTGTTAATGACTGAGGGAGATGACTCTCTTATTCACTGAACTGTAAATGTATTTCCCAGTCAGACTTTGGGGACTGATAGGATTGCCAATCCAGCTTTCAGTCTTTTCCTATCCTGCTATCTCTTAGATCAGTGTTTCCCAACCTTGGCAACTTGAAGATATTTGGACTTCAACTCCCAGAAGTCCCCAGCCAGCATTCGCTGGCTGGGGAATTCTGGGAGTTGAAGTCCAAATATCTTCAAGTTGCCAAGGTTGGGAAACACTGTCTTAGATGTTAGATGTATTATGCCTATAATGCCTAGCCAATATGTCTACCTGGAGGGCATCCGCCTGAGGAAATCTGGCATTTTCACGTTTCCCTTGTTCCAGGATCACATATTAACCATTCTTTCTTTTTTCCTTAAGTTATGAATTAGCCATCAATGACTTAAAAGAGGCTTTGGCTCAACTACGGGGGAACGACCTTATAGATTACAAGATTCTAGGTCTGCAGTTTAAGCTGCTTGCTTGTGAGGTAAGTCTTTATTGAGGGGCGTGCATAAGTGCACTAGTGTGCCTCCCATCCCCTGTCCTATTGCCTCTCCTATATCTCTTCTATTCTACTAGTTTTTCTCATCATTCCTATCACCCATTTCCTCCCATGTTGACTGTATGACTGCAACTTGTTGCTTATATCCTAAGATTTTTATTAATATTCATTAATAAATGATTATTATTTTAAGCTTCTTCATTATTATTATAAGATTATTATAAGCTTCTTCATTGCTTATTTGACCCCATGACAATCATTAAGTGTCGTACCACGTGATTCTTGACAAATGTATATTTTATTTTATGTACGCTGAGAGCATATGCACCAAGACAAATTCCTTGTGTGTCCAATCACACTTGGCCAATAAAATTCTATTCTATTCTATATCATATCTACTATTCTTCTATTCCAATCTTCTTATACTACTGTCATAATATCCTTCTATTCTCTAATTGATATATTTTATTCCTAAATTTTCACTTCTATTCTTTCTCTAATATATTTTACTCAAGTATAACCTCTATAACCTTCATTGTGTATTGGACAAAATAAATAAATAAATAAATAAATAAAATAAATACATTTATTGGAAATTACAGCCTACTAGCAAGATTGATCTTTAAATGAAGTATTGGATAGGGATTCAGTTCAATGCATAATACTGTACTCTGTTCAGTAGTGGGTTTCTACTGGGGCGGTAGCAGACTGCACACCGGTAGCGTCTGCCAGATTGTGCAATTTGCGTGTGAACGCTCCGGGGGGAAATCCCATGGGGACCGCCATCTTTTTTTGTATTTTTTTCTTTGTGCGCATGCACAGAAGCAAAATCTCATGTCCCCTCATGAGATTCCAGCACGTTTTTGCTTCGTGTGCATGTGCAGAAGCAAAAACATGCTGGGGATGTGCACGCATAGTGCGTGCACATGCAAAACAAGCAAAGCTGCGCACGCAGCACACCGGTAGTGGTGGTACTAGCAATCTGCCTCTGACTCCATTATACCAGGGAGAAATAATGTTTTCGGGAACTATTAGCGATTTGGATTTTTGAGGATATACTGTTTGTATTCTCATTAAATAAGTGCAAAGGGAAAGAACCTGCTTATTCATAAAATGCTAGCCAAAAATCTCTATTTGGTATGTGGTGAAATATACCAAAAAAGAGTCTGAAAGGAGTTTGGCGGAAATAATTAAATTAAATTAAATTAAATTAAATTAAATTAAATTAAATTAAATTAAATTAAATTAAATTAAATTAAATTAAATTAAATTAAATTAAATTAAATTAAATTAAATTAAATTAAATTAAATTAAATTAAATTAAATTAAATTAAATTAAATTAAATTAAATTAAATTAAATTAAGTTAAATTAAGTTAAATTAAGTTAAATTAAGTTAAATTAAGTTAAATTAAGTTAAATTAAGTTAAATTAAGTTAAATTAAGTTAAATTAAGTTAAATTAAGTTAAATTAAGTTAAATTAAGTTAAATTAAGTTAAATTTAAATTAAATTAAATTAAATTAAATTAAATTAAATTAAATTAAATTAAATTAAATTAAATTAAATTAAATTAAATTAAATTAAATTAAATTAAATTAAATTAAATTAAATTAAATTAAATTAAATTAAATTAAATTAAATTAAATTAAATTAAATTAAATTAAATTAAATTAAATTAAATTAAATTAAATTAAATTAAATTAAATTAAATTAAATTAAATTAAATTAAATTAAATTAAATTAAATTAAATTAAATTAAATTAAATTAAATTAAATTAAATTAAATTAAATTAAATTAAATTAAATTAAATTAAATTAAATTAAATTAAATTAAATTAAATTAAATTAAATTAAATTAAATTAAATTAAATTAAATTAAATTAAATTAAATTAAATTAAATTAAATTAAATTAAATTAAATTAAATTAAATTAAATTAAATTAAATTAAATTAAATTATTAAATTGTAATGGATAGAGGCTTATCTCAGGCCTGCCATCTCAATACCTCCAGAATTTTACCTCAGCTGTCTTTTTTTCTGAGTAAGAGTCAAACTTTCAAGGAAAACTGGAAACCACCCATTATCTCCTTCTGCCTAAGGTTTTTGTGTCAGAAGGAGGTGGAAGATGGGCAAAAGCAATATGGTGGAGATGCAATCTGTTCTGCCGGTGTGTCTCAACCGCCCGTAATTACAGGGTAATTAGTCCAGGAAGACACACACTACACGATAAAAGGAAAACCCAAAAGTTTTTATAAACAGAAAAACAGAAACAGCTCCCTTTTTAAATGTCAAAGCTCACCCAATAACTGGGAAATTGAGTCCAATTCTAAAGTCCAGAGAGTCCACAGACACAATCCTGAACAGCAAAAAACTATGATCTTGATGAAACAAGGAATCAGATAAACTGCCATGTGGCTAAAACACCAGGCTGCACTTTTATCTGTAGCACTAATTACAGCAGCCCCACCCAACCACAGGTGGCCTCATTTTCTCTTGTAATAATCCTTCAGTTGTTGTCTCCTATGCATCACTCTACGCATGCGTGGATGTATCATTAATTCTTGTTCAGAATCCAGGGATGATACAGATGATTGATCTCCTCCTGGGCTGTCTGCCAAACTCCCTTCTTCCCTGTGACTCACGCTTCCTTGGTCAGAGGAGACAGATTCTACTGGAAGCAAAACAGGCCTGCGGCATGTGGATGTCTCCCCCACATCCACCTCCAAATTCCTTGGGGCAGGAGCTGGGCCAGAGCTAACCACAACACAATCACTAGTTTATAATTTTCTTTCTAGCATGCCAAAGTCATTTTTTAAAAAAACTGAAAATCAGGCAGGCACAGAATATTTCCAAAGAGGTATAACTGGACGCTGCAAATATTTCACATGTTTTTACTGTATTTATGATTCCTTTCTGTATTTGAAGTTCATCATAGAAGACCTCTAAGGTGGCTTCCAGCTCTAATTTGTTTATTTCAATGAACTCAACATGACATACAGAATTGCCCCATTGCTTTTATGGTTGCAATCTAATTGCTGCTACTGGGTGCTTTATTTAAACTTATATTTGTGTTTCAGTGATTGCATGGTCTCTGTAGATGCATATGATAAATAAATAAAATTTGCTCTTACAACAGTTCTGTGAAGTAGGTACGCTAAAGGAGCAAATTGAACCCACAATCAGCATTGTTTTCTGCAGATCTATTTATTAGTTATTTAATTTATTAAACAAATTTATATAGCCGCCCAACTCACAAATTGGTGACTCTGGGCAGCTTACAAAACCTATCTTCTTGATAGATGACATCAGGTGCCCTCCAGAAAGATGGAGGCAGAAAAGCACATAGAAAGAGAAAAACCAGGGAAAAGATCTGAAATAACCTCAAAAGAAAGGCTGCAAATTGGGGTGAAAAGGGACAGAAAAACATATGTTTTAACAAGATTGGGACGGACAATATGCAGTTCAATTTTCCCTCATTAGGCATTGGACTTAAATTCCCAGAATTCAAGGCTTCACTGTAATCCTGTGCCTGTGGAAGGAATCAAGCTGCATTATCTTATCTTGGTACTCCAAATTTTATTTATTTATTTATTTATTTATTTATTTATTTATTTATTTATTTATTTATTTATTTATTTATTTATTTATTTATTCAGTTATTCATTCATTCATTCATTCATTCATTCATTTATTTATTTATTTAGTCCAATACATAATACACATTGAAGAGAATAGATATGTAATAATATAAATAAAGAAAAGAATAGAAGAAAAGATATAAAAGTATAGGTGAACATATTTGAAATGAAGAAAAGGTAAATGAGATGAGGAGAGACAATTGGACAGGGGACGAAAGGCACACTGGTGCACTTATGCATGCCCCTTACTAACCTCTAAGGAACCTGGAGAGGTCAATCGTGGATAGTCTAAGGGAAAAATGTTGGGGGTTAGGGGTTGACACTACTGAGTCAGGTAATGAGTTCCACGCTTCGACAACTCGGTTGCTGAAGTCATATTTTTTTACAGTCAAGTTTGGAGCGGTTAATATTAAGTTTGAATCTGTTGCGTGCTCTTGTGTTGTTGCGGTTGAAGCTGAAGTAGTCATTGACAGGTAGAACGTTGCAGCATATGATCTTGTGGGCAAAAATCCATGAGACTTCTAAATAATTAGAATTAGATCCATATTTTTTATATCCTTTCTCTTTACCTGCAGCTATTATACAACATTGCTCTTGCCTATGCTAAGCTGAACGACTGGAAAAAGGCTGAGGAGCATTTGACAAGAGCAGTAAAACAGAGGATGGGCTCCAGGCACAAGAAGATAGATAAAGCTATGGAATCCATCCTGGTAAGAAAACGTAGAAAGGGTGCATGAATTCCACCCCTTGAATACTGTTATGTACATGCTTGCTGCTGCCCTCATAGTTGCAAATTTAGTATCAGCATGAAAGGGGGGCTTTCTTACAGATGTACAGTATGTGATTTACCTGCACAGAGGATTAAAACTCTAACAAAAGATGAAAAATGTCTCTTCAAAACTTGGCTACTGAGGAGCAGCAACTTGAATAGACCATGTAGAAAACAAAATATTCTCTTCTTTGACTTTGCTCTGGAGAGTCCAATAAAGAGTCCTCTCAAGAGTTGACTAGCCAAGGGTGCACTTCAGTATTCTCTTTGCCATGCAACCTTTAGTGTACACTAGTGCGCTTCAGTTTTACTGTCTCTGGTCGCTAGAAATCAACACTGTCAAGCTTGTTTCAAGAGAAAGCAGGATTCTCCCTAGGTTTAACATGAGGAATCTCAGCAATGGCATAGTTTTTAGGACCCAATTTACTCCACAGTCTAATTAAGACCTTTGGTTACTAAGAATAAGGAAGTTGTTCTTCAAGCTTAGAAGACAAAAATGGTTAGACGGCTAGATGTTTAATGTAAAACGTTAAAAATAAGTAGATGCGTAAGGTCCAGGTGTCGGTTCTTTCTCATGTTTTGAACACATTATTGTATCCATTTACAATCTCTTTCTCTCCCTTCTGGGATTCTATGATTCTATTAAACATGGATTCAGCCACCTGAGTACAAAAAGTGTACTCAGGAGAGAGGAGGATGCAAAAAGTATTCAGAGAGGGAGAGAGGAGAGAGGAGGAGGAGATTGAAGAGCAGCCTGTTATGAATTTCTAAAATAAGAATTTAGAGCAAGATGATAGATATTTTATTATCATTATTTTTGGGTGGGAAATCACATTCCATCAGGAGTAGCCTCTTAGGGGTGTTGTTGGCTTGTCTCGGTATAGCTAGGCTATGAAACCTTCAACATCACCGAGCAGAGAATTTTAACAGAGCGTGGAAGTGTGATAAAGCCAAGACACAGACTTAGTTAAATAAATATTATTTACATATAAACAAAATATAAACAATCCAGAATAAGCACGAAGCAAATACAGAATAATAAGCACTGAGCAATTACAAGATAGAAGCACAAAGCAAAATACCATATAGATAATAAGCACAAAGCTAATACAAGCACGAAGCGTAAATACAACTCCCCCTTCTCAGGCAAAAGTAAAGGGAGTGACTGAGCAGCATAATGAGCTTTTATAGCTTCAATGAGGAAGTGACAAAACAGCCTTGAATATTAACTCTTCAAGTACAAGTTAACTCTTTGAGTGCACATTAACTCTTTAAGTACAAGTTTAGTACAAGTGTACAATATGCAGTTTACAATGGCAATCCCTAACAACCATGTACCTTGTACTAACAGGTGTGTACTCCCTGATGTCTCCAGGGAGAATTTAAAAAATCAAGATGGTGGTCCTGGCAATATAATTGAAACACTGATCTTTTGAATATGTATGTGACATTGGTGAAATAAAAAAGAAGCGGGGCTTTGATCATGCTACTGCAATCGTTATTTTGACTTTTAAAAAAATTGTTGGGGCTGGTCTCTGGGCGTCACATGACTTCCGTTGTCAATGACAATTTCATTGTATTGACAATGACAATAAAGTATTTATATTTATATTTTGTCCTTCCCCTTCCTCACCACTAGTAGTGATGGAAGATGGATCAGAAATACTGATTGGTAGATCCAGACCCAGAGATGCCCCAAATCTGCTGCCTTGCTGCATTTTTTGGCCTTCTCTCCATTTCTGTCTCTGCCATCTCATTATGAAATTTTGGTGATGCAGTGCATATTCTCGTTACCTGATTTATTATAAAAAGCATGGGATAAAGGATGTTGGAAGAAAATATGTTTTCACTCCTTGGGTTTGGGAAACTGACTAATTGTTGGTCTTCATTTTTGTTTTTCATATGTGCAGAAGCAAAGATTGTTTGAACCCATAGTGATCCCTGAAGGAAAGTTATTTCGACCAAATGAAAAGCAAGTGGCACAGCTGGAGAAGAAAGATTATTTAGGGAAAGCCACGGTATGAATTTAATCTGACACAAATATAGAATTATTCAGATACTTTTGTTCCTGGTGTTTTTTGGAAAGGCTATTCAGGTCATATTATAATAGTTTTGCCAGCTGATTGGAAATTGCTGTCCTCAATTGCCATTGCACCACTAACATTTTAAAATCTAGTAAGCAGAAAGCGATACTTTGCATAGCACAGAGTTTTTATCATTCTCATCTGCTGGTCAAAACCTGATATTAATATTATAAATAAATACATAAAACAAACAGATTGAAGAATTAAGTGGAAAGAGAATGTGCATGGAATCAATGATAATTTCCTTTCTTGGTTGGGATTGCAAATAAAGTACACAATTTAAAGGGTACACAAAAGCCAAGTAAAAGGAATAATAAAATAAACTTGCAGAGAAGAGTTGCTATTACATTTATATGGTACCCTGATTGCATTATATGTTTCTACAGTTCCTTAAGTGAAAAAAAATTGCAAATGCCATTTTCAAATGCCATGATTTAATTTTGACTCTGTAAATCATTGGATATAAATAGTAAACATGCAGTCAAATTTAGAAAAATTTAGAAAAATATGCTTATCTTTAACTCTTTTAAAAACAGTTTTCAATTGTCCCATATTATACAGGCATTTCTGTAAACGCAATAGAATGTCCTGTATTTATAGGTATTATTTTAAGATTGTTCAGGTATGTTCTTCATCATCGCTGAACCAGAGAATGTATCACTCAATTCAGCTTATTTTCAAGGATCAAAAGAGGCATAGAACAGGTGACTGTGTTCATATGCAAATAATTATTATTTATCTCATGACGGTGTTTTAATATCAGGATACTAAGTTGGGCAGGATGGGGAAATAGCAGTTAGAATGCTTAAAGTTCTGACTTTTGGGGGTGAATAAAATAGATTTTTAAAAAGTCTTGCTTCCCATTCTAGGTTGTAGCATCTGTGATTGACAACGATGACTTTTCAGGTTTTGCTCCTCTTCAGCCCCAGGTAAGACAGGATCACCATTTTTCTCAGTCCCATGTGCCCCTGTTTTGATCATGAATGATGATTTAGTTTCTTCTTTGGGCTCCATTTGCAGCCATAGTCTCAGAATATGATCTGCCTCAATTTGCCTTTTGCTGTTCTAGTCATCATCACCCTTTCAAAATCTTATCTGCTATTAGATGCAGGTGGATTCCTACTGATTCAGACCGGTTCTTTGGAGCCGGTAGTAACTTGGCGGCCTGGGTTGGTATAACTGGCAGTGACCCAGGCTTGCTATGCCGCCAAGCTGGATCTCTCTGCAGCGCCATTGGTGCCGCCATCTTGGTTTTTTGCTTCTGCACATGCGTGCATGCCCACAGCATGTAAAAGGTGCACACCCCTGAATCACAACTCTGAGTGAACCAGCAGTAAAGAAAATTGGAACCCACCCCTGGTCCAACTGCTGAAAATTTAAATTATTTCACAAGATGAAGTAAATTGAAGTGATAAGTCACTTAAGAGGCTTAGAGTGGGTCCTCTAAAACCCTGTCTGGCTATGACAGCATCATTTGCAATAATTAAGATTTTGAGGTTTTAATTTTAGTCATATAAAAATCAATTTAATTCAATTGAATAATTATTTTCATTTTTAATAGAACACAAGAAGTCCCAAAATTTGCAAGCATCCAGGGCACATCCTGTACAAGAGGGCAACAGAAATATTTTGTTATTAACATCATGAGATGGGAATTTAAAATAAACTTTTTGGTAACAAGTACATATTTGCCAACATATTTAAATGCCCAATACTGTACATTGATTTTTATATGGAATCCATTTTTTAAGGGAGCTGGGAGATTAGAAACCTTTTCCGGTAATTTTCTGTTTTAGAAACTAAATATGGATTAAGGGAACACAGTGGCCTAGCAGCTAGCATGCTGGTTTGTCGACCGAAAAGTTGACAATTCAAAACTCAAGTATTGCAAAATAGGGTGAGCTCCTGTTCTTGTCCCAACTCCTGCCAATCTAGCAATTCAAAAGCATGGCAAATGCAAGTACTATAGAACCTCTGGTCATGAACACTTCTGACCACTTCCAAATTGGGTTCTGACCAAAAAAATCATGATTTTTTTTTTCATGGTCAATTTTCTCTTCTGCACCATTTTTTAAAATAAGCGCTAAATTTCCAAAATTAGGTTTGGACCATGACCAAATTGGGTGGCGACCAAAGTTATGGAACGAATTATGGTTGTGACCAGAGGTTTTCTACTAGTATTCTACTACTTCTACTACTTGATAAATAGGCAGCTCTTTAATGGGAAGGTAATAGCGTTCCATGCACCTTGGTGTATAGACATGCTGGCCACATGACCAAGGAAGTATCTTCAGACAATATTGGCTTCCTTGGTTAGGAAACAGATATGATTACTGCCCTCTACAATTGGACATCATTGGCCAGGGTAATCTTACCTTTATAAATATGGGTTAAATTTCCCCTACACTTGAAAAACAAGTATACAAGAAAAACAAAAACAAATACATAGATGGGATGTGGGAAGGAAAAAGAAAACTACTTCCTCTTCAGTGCAAGTGAACTCAGGCTAGAAAAGATTGAATGTCTCATATTGATGGATAGGAATTAGCTAATGTCTATGCTGTGCTATGCTTACAGACATCAGAGCCACCTCCCAGACCTAAGACACCAGAGGTCCTCAGGTAAGATCAATGAAGTTCAGAGAATATTATAACATCCATTAGGGGTGACTTGATCAAAGTGTATAAAATCATGCATGGGATAGAAAAGGTGGATAGAGAAAAAATATTTTGTCTATCACACAATACTAGGACGAAGGGGCACTCCCTAAAGCTCATAGGTAAGAAAGCCCTTGGCTAACAACTGGTGGAATCTGCTTAATGATGACAATGGGAATTTCCCTTGCTAAGTTTGCACTCCCTAAAGCTCATAGGTAAGAAAGTGAGGACAAATCAAGGGAAATATTTCTTCACCCAGCGGGTCGTTGGTTTATGGAATTCACTTCCAGAAGAGGTCGTGACAGCTGTCAGCCTTGATAGCTTCTGTTCTGCCAGCGTGTCTCAACCGCCCGTAATTACAGGGTAATTACTCCAGGAAGACACACACCACACGATAAAAGGAAAACCCAAAAGTTTTTATAAACAGAAAAACAGAAACAGCTCCCTTTTTAAATGTCAAAGGGATTTTCTGGTACACACAAGGCACAGGTTAAATGCAGTCCAATTGCTCACCCAATAACTGGGAAATTGAGTCCAATTCTAAAGTCCAGAGAGTCCACACACACAATCCTGAACAGCAAAAACCACGATCTTGACGAAACAATGAATCAGATAAACTGCCATGAGGCTAAAACACCAGGCTGCACTTTTATCTGTAGCACTAATTACAGCAGCCCCACCCAACCACAGATGGCCTCATTTTCTCTTGTAATAATCCTTCAGTTGTTGTCTCCTATGCATCACTCTACGCATGCGTGGATGTGTCATTAATTCTTGTTCAGAATCCAAGGATGATACAGATGATTGATCTCCTCCTGGGCTGTCTGCCAAACTCCCCTCTTCCCTGTCACTCACGCTTTCTTGGTCAGAGGAGACTACGTCGGCAGATTCTACTGGGAGCAAAACAGGCCTGCGGCATATGGATGTCTCCCCCACATCTACCTCCACATTCCTTGGGGCAGGAGCAGGGCTAGAGCTAACCACAACAGCTTCAAGGCAGGATTAGACAGATTCATGGATGCCAAGTGTATCGGTGGTTATTGAAACGGATGTCCATGTGCCGCCTCTATGTTGGTTGAGGCAGGCAGGATTCCGTTGAGTACCATTTGTTGGGGGTCAGGGGGAAGGGAGGGTCTTGCCTTCTCTTTCTGCTCAAGATCCCCATGTACAATTGGTGGGCAACTGTGTGACACAGAATGCTGGACTCAATGGGCTTTGGCCTGATTCAGCATGGATCATTTATTTATTTATTTATTTATTTATTTATTCATTCATTCATTCATTCATTCCACCCTTCAGGGCGGCTTACAATATATTAGCAATAGCACTTTTTAACAGAGCCAGCATATTGCCCCCACAATCCGGGTCCTCATTTTACCCACCTCGGAAGGATGGAAGGCTGAGTCAACCTTGAGCCAGTGATTTGAACCACTGACCTGCAGATCTACAGTCAGCTTCAGTGGCCTGCAGTACTGCACTCTACCTGCTGCACCACCCGGGCTCTTTCTTATATTCTTATGTTCTTAGATATTCCTTCAGCCAATCTCTCCCAAGACTACATAAATAATAGTTACAATAAATTCAGAATTCATGGAGATACACAACATGTATATATCATCAGCTATATCTAATTCATGTAGGATAAAAGTTTGTTATAATAGGCAGGAGCATCATTTTCTGAACAAAAACAGACACACACCCCCTCCACCATTCCAAACACATAAATGTACAGATATTGCAAAATGCAGAATTATCTGTTTGAAGTCCTTTCCTCATAATGCTCCCACTCTTTGCATCTTAAGAATTAGACATTATGGGAAATAGTATGCATTGAATGAAATGCTATTGTTGACCAATTCGTTGTTTATAAGTCTCATTTCTATTCTTGTTGATTTTCTCTCCCTAGGAAATTGGAATATATAGAATGGGAATCAGTGGGCGATCTAATACTGTACTCTTACTTACTTATGTAGG
Source organism: Erythrolamprus reginae (assembly GCF_031021105.1). Lineage (NCBI taxonomy): Eukaryota > Metazoa > Chordata > Lepidosauria > Squamata > Dipsadidae > Erythrolamprus > Erythrolamprus reginae. The sequence goes on along the minus strand of NC_091952.1, from coordinate 100,243,714 downwards.
GCACTGCAAGGAAAACCGCACAAAGTCTTGTATGAATTTACTCCTGAAAATTCAGAAGAGCTTCAAGTCGTTCCTGGAAACATTGTTTTTGTTTTGAAGAAGGAGAGAGACAACTGGGCTACCGTTGTGTTTAACGGAAAGGTAATACAAGTCTTTAAAGATGTAATTTACAAATGGGCTACAGAAAGAGTGTGAAATCCCTGGGTTTGTCTGACATGGATTTTTCAAAACTCATGAGACATTTGGCTCGGGCCAGATTATCTGCGCCTGCTACCGCACGAATCCCAGCGACCGATAAGGTCCCACAGAGTTGGCCTTCTCCGGGTCCCGTCGACTAAACAATGTTGTTTGGCAGGCCCCAGGGGAAGAGCCTTCTCTGTGGCGGCCCCGGCCCTCTAGAATCAACTCCCCCCGGAGATTAGAACTGCCCCCACCCTCCTTGTCTTTCGAAAAGTACTCAAGACCCACCTCTGCTGCCAGGCATGGGGGAGTTGAGACACCTTTCCCCCAGGCTCTTTATATTTAATGTTTGGTATGTATGTGTTGTTTGGTTTTTAAATATGATAGGGTTTTATATGCTTCTTTTTAAATATTAGATTTGTTTCGCTATAATATTGTTTTTTATTATTGTTGTGAGCCGCCCCGAGTCTTCGGAGAGGGGAGGCATACAAATCTAATAAATTATTATTATTATTATTATTATTATTATTATTATTATTATTATCTGACTGGGAAGCTAATATTATGGCCAATTTTCATCATATGATGTGGTTTAAACAATGATACCAATGAAAAATATTTTCAAAGTGGCCCTTTGTGCTTTGAATAATAGCACAAAAAATAAAAGAGTCTCCTCTATAGAAAAAATCTGAAGACCACTTCCAACCACTGCTGCCTTATTTTGTATTTGTATTTGTATTTATTAGATTTGTATGCCGCCCCTCTCTAAAGACTCGGGGCAGCTAACAACAATAAAAAAGACAATGTGAACAAATCTAATATTAAAAATAATCTTAAAAAAACCAATTTAAAGAACCAATCATACATACAAGCATACCATGTATAAATTCTATAAGCCTAGGGAGAAGGGAAAATTTCAATTCCCCCATGCCTGACGACAGAGGTGGGTTTTAAGGAGCTTGCGAAAGGCAAGGAGGGTGGGGGCAACTCTGATATCTGGGGGGAGCTGGTTCCAGAGGGTCGGGGCCGCCACAGAGAAGGCTCTTCTCCTGGGTCCCATCAAACGACATTGCTTAGTTGACGGGACCCAGAGAAGGCCAACTCTCTGGGACCTAACCGGTCGCTGGGATTCGTGCGGCAGAAGGCGGTCCCGGAGATATTCTGGTCCGATGCCAAATTTTCATGTCATTTGATTTGATGTCATTTTGGACCTTCATTCTAAGTGCACCAAACTGATTATCAGTTGTAGGTTACCACTCTGTATTATTTCCTGTACAGTAATTACATACATAGCATTACCACATTAATTTCTCAACTCAAAGAACACAGAGTCATGTTGCTAAGGAAGAGCCTATTTCATCTCACCACAAAAACGAACTTAGGTTGAGAGAAATGAATGACGGATTTATCTATTGCTGTAACACGAAGTTTGGTGATGAAGCATACAGTAAATAAAATGCTCAATAGCTTTCCCATCCTGGTGCCATACACATTCATTTATTTTTATTAATGTATTTTATAAATATATTGATTTTATTAGCATCATTAGTATGAATAGCCTGACTTTCCTGTTTGGTAATGATTAAGCACCAAAAATCTGCCTCCAACTATCTACCAGATGCATTCAAAACATATATTTTTGTTCATTTTTTAAAATTTTGCTGGCATGTTGTAGTTGTTTGGATTTTTGCAGCTCAGATTTGGTAGTCACTAGAATTAGAGAAATTCTACTACATAGAAGGTACTTGCTTGGAAAGGCTGCTCTATAATTTTTCCATTAAAGCCAATGGTATTAATTAATCCTTAGTTCATTCCCAGGAAAGTAGTAATTTTTATCAGACTCCAATGCGTGCCAGGGCTCAGAAATTTGGTCTGAGTCTGCCTATCTGTGAAGGATGTAATGTTTTACTCCATTCTCAGGAAGCCATCCTTGGAACCAATGATATTGGAGAGCATTGGATAATTTTTATCCCGTCTCCAACTTTACCTTTTTTGGGAAGACTTGTTGAAACTGTGGTAGGAATCCAGCTTTAGGTGGCCTTGGACGAAGCAGGTTATCTAGATCATTTTTAGTTGTAGTTCAGGCTAGGATATAGTATTTTATTTTATTTATTTATTTTGTCCAATACACAATGAGGGTTTTAGTGGATATATATATATATAAAGCCTTTGGTACAGATAAAAAAATAGCCAACATCCTAAGAAACCCGAAAGACAACATCCAACTTGAAAACCAGGGAGTTTATCAAATACCGTGTAAAATCTGCCCAGCCACATATATTGGACAAACGAACAGGAGAGTAAATGCACGTGTTGCAGAACATAAGAATGCATTAAAGAAAAAAGAAAAAACCTCCTCCCTTTTCCAACACTTCAAAACCACAGGACATGAAATTGATTTTGACAGTACCAAATTAATTTCCAAAACAGAACACTACAGCAAAAAAATAATGATGGAAGCCATCGAGATAGAAAAACATCCCCAAAATATGAACAAGCGGGATGATACCTCTCGCTTACCAGACATCTGGAAACCAGCCCTCAAACATATCCCAGCCACAGAAACCAGACTCAGGACACACATTGTAAAGCAATCAAGTAGCCTGCAAGTTCCAACTACTCAGGACATCACGCCTAATCTACAACCATTAACTAATCAGCATACCTCAGCTACATCAACGACCCCAATTGTTACCCCTCTGACTCACCAGGAAGTTTCTACACAGCAGGCAATTGCTGAGCCATCAAACCACACCCAGCCGCCAGTATTTATAGAAGGAAGGCAGCTTAGGTCTCGCCTGAGAACAAGGACAGAAACACCAGCCTGAAGATGATGAGTGGGACCTCATCGAAACGTCGCCAGAAATTTCCAAATCCTACACGGGAAGAAACCCGAATATACCAAGACCGTCATACCTGTACCCGTGAAAATCTACGAAAACAAACAAATATATATATATATATATATATATATATATATATATATATATATATATATACACACACACACACACACACACACACACACACACATACACACATACTTACTTACATACATACATACATACATACATACATACACATAGTAAAATACATGATGAATATCTTTCTTAGATATATTTTACTCATAGTAAAATATATCTAAGAAAGAATAGAAAAGAAGATATAGTAATAGAACATATCAATGAAACAATAGAAGAAGAGATATAGGAATAGAAGAAAGGTATAGGAGATATAGGAGAGCAATAGGACAGGGGACAGAAGGCACTGTAGTACACTTGTACTCGCCCCTTACTGACCTCTTAGGAATCTGGATAGGTCAACCATAGATAATTTAAGGGTAAAGTGTTGGGGGTTTGGGGATGACACTATGGAGTCCGGTAATGAGTTCCACGCTTCAACAACTCGGTTACTGAAGTTATATTTTTTACAGTCAAGTTTGGAGCGGTTAATATTAAGTTTAAATCTGTTGTGTGCTCTTGTGTTGTTGTGGTTGAAGCTGTAGTAGTCGCCGACAGGCAGGACGTTGCAGCATATGATCTTGTGGGCAATACTTAAATCTTGTTTAAGGCGTCTTAATTCTAGTACCAAGGCAGCATTACTTGTATTTATGTTCTTTGAAGGGCTTGGGAAAGGGGTAGCATCCCTTTAAAATTTTAGAATTGAGAGTGGGAGCACTGTTCAATTCACGATTTAGCACCTACATGAAACCACTGAATTTGGCAGCATGGAGAATGGTATCATCAGTAATAGGACGATACTGAGCTATGCAACCCTGTTCCATGCTGGGCAGGTGATTTTTACCCGGTTCCTGGAAGTTGTGAGAGCCTGAATAGGGAGGGTGAAATGTGACCCATCCTAGGCGGAATGGTTTGCCACCCAATCTCCCCTGTCCCTAATCTGGTAAGTTATCATGTTTGACTTTGATTGTATGGTACTTCTCCAGACAGAATTGTCATGCGATTTGAGGGTCCTTTGAGGTTTGTTGCTCTTGCTCAAGGAGCAAGTGTCAGCTGTGGCAAAGGAGCTCTTTGCAGAAACTCATTATGCGTCCCAGCTTTGCCCATTCCTGAACTGGAAGGCTTTGGTCACCGTCACCCACACATTTCCTGACTGGACTACTGCAATGTGCTCTACATGGGGCTGCCATTGAAGACTACTTGGAAACTATGAATGGTTCAGAATGTACTGGCGTATGTAGTTCTGGCATCCTGCAGTTTCTCATGCCCCAACACTTTACCCTTAGACTATCCACGGTTGACCTCACCAAGCTCCTAAGAGGTCAGTAAGGGGCGTACATAAGTGCACCAGAGTGCCTATGGTCCCCTGTCCTATTGTCTCTCCTATACCTCATATATCTTCTCTTCTATCCCTATATCTTTTTCTGCTATTCTCTCATAGTTATATTTCACTCCTTTATTTTCTCCTCTATTCCCCCTTTAATACATTCTGCCTGATTATATCCTCTAAAACCCTCATTGTGTATTATTGTGTATTGGACAAAACAAACAAACAAACAAATAAATAAATGTATGAGCTGTACTGGCTGCTAATATCTTTTGGGGTACAATCTGAATTTAAATCACAGAAGGCCAGGCTAATTGCCAAACCACCTCTCTTTGAGGGCATTTGTCCATCACCAGGTCAGTCAAGGTGGGCGTGCTCCAAGCCCTTCCCATAAATATTGTCATTCACTGGTTCCCCTGAATCAAGCCTTCCGCATAGGTGCTCTGGCCCTTGGAATAGACTCCCATCCGATACCAGTAGTTTAGCTTAGATATCTTTTAGCTTTCTGGAAGGCTACGAATACCTGGCTCTTTGCGGAAGCTATGGTGTCATGACCCTAGCAACAGCAGGGGGCGATATTCGGCAGGAAAAGAGTAGGATCCTGATTGGTTAGCAGGGCAGTATAAATAACCTGCCATTTTGTAAGCTGCTCTCTTTCTGTGGTAATTGTTCTCCCAGTAAAGTTGGTTATTGCATCGTCTGCCTGCCTCTCTTGAATACACTACATATGGGCCAAGATGGAGATAAGTCAGTGGATATAAAGATGAGATGCTAGAGCATCATGTTAAGGAATTGTGAACTTTTGTAAGGGAGATACAATTGTTTGTTTTGCTGTTTTATATGCTTCATTGTAAGTGTCCTAGAATTATTGAGTGTACTATAGGCAGCCATATACATTTGCCATATAAGCCTAGTACATACATAAGTAAATAAATAACCCAATATATTATTTCGATAGAAGCCCACTCTTGAGAAATTCAACATTACAGGCACTAGTGCCTTCATAGCAGCGCCACCTACAGTCATTTTGCTGTAGGTCAGCTCACTTGGCTTCAAAGCTTGCATGGGGATATCTAATATGACATGATGACCACTTCCCTTGTTTTGCGGCTGAAGATTTCTGTTGATCTCCTAACAAGTTCAAGCTCTGATTTTTTTTTTGATTCAGGAGGTCCTGTGGGCTGAAATTATTCTCTTTACCTAAACAATACATGCACCTTAGGGCAATAACTTTGCTTCTCTAATTATGTTTCTAGTCCCCTTGAAAAAGAAACATGCCTCTAGATACAAGATTATCAAGTTAAAGTAGGATTTTTTTGGTTTATATCTAAGTTGACACTAAAAACAATTGGAATTTGTTTTTTTCCACATTGTATACCATAATCATGCATAGTAAAATGCAACATTATTTCTGACATTGATGATCAAACACAAGTGAAAAATAAATGGAACCCATATGTGAATGTAAAGAAGTTGTTTCATGATTTTGAGCTTTCAGTTTTTCATGTAGAACAGGGGTGTTAAACTCATGTCATATTGTCATCATGTGATTTATTTATTTATTCATTAAATTTTTTTTAATGCCGCCCTTCTCCTTAGACTCAGGGCGGCTTACAACATGTTAGCAATAGCATTTTTTAACAGAGTCAGCATATTGCCCCCACAATCCCGGCCCTCATTTGACCCACCTTGGAAGGATGGAAGTCTGAGTCAACCTTGAGCCGGTGATGAGATTTGAACCGCTGACCTGCAGATGATAGCAGTCATCTTTAGTGGCCTGCACTATTGTACTCTACCCACTGCACCACCTCGGCTCCTATGTATCGCAACTTTTCTCCCCTTCACTAAAATAGGGTTTAGCGTGATGCATCTGGTCCATGGGCCGTGAGTTTGACACCTCTGATGTAGAGAAACTGCATGGCTCAGAAAAAGAAGGTACCAGCCAAATAAAAGTGTTGTCAGAGATTAGAAATAAAGAATGGCTATTTTTTTTCATTCTCATTAAAATCTGGTTGTATTCTAACATGTTAAAAATTCTTGCTTTGACTTCTGCGTAGAAAGGGATTGTGCCTTGTAACTACTTACAGCCAATGGAACTGCCGAACCAGCGTATATTTCAGGTGAGAGCCCAGTGATTTTGTTGGTAAGAACTAAATTAAGAAAACGGATTGGATTTATCTATTAAAAATGAAGTTGCATTGTATCTCCAAGCTTCCCTTCCATATTATTTAGAATTTCTCAGTTAAACTACCTCTTCCTAGCTAGCAACAGTAAAATGATACTTGGAAATGGGAAATACTACTCTGTCAGTACACAATTAGACTGTTCAGAAGGTTATGACTTGAAGAGAAGTTTGAATTTCCCTGCTCCCTTCAGTTGGGCTTCTTTAGGAGGATACACACTATCCATATCAATAAAATCATTCCAGGTTTATTAGGAGTTAAAAATTTATTCAAGTTTTTATTCAACTAGTTACCTATTGATTTATCATCCATCCATCCCTAGATAGCTCATGATAGCTTGAAGGTTTATAAAGATATTTTCATTTCTTAGATAAAAAATTAAGATTGGGGGGAAAAAAGTATTGTTCAAGCCTCCTCCCCCGATATGAATCTGTCATATGTAGTGATGGGCGAACCCAATGGTGTTCGGGTTCGGCAAGCTCGGACGAACTTTACGCAAAATTCGGACGAACCCGAACTCGAACGGGGAATCCCTCCCACGAAGAGATTCCGGGGGCGGAGCTTTGACATCACTGGCAGGTTGCTCAGGACGCCAAGGTGATCACTTCCTGGATTCCATGGAATCCAGGAAGTGATCACCTTGGCGTCCTTAGCAACCTGCCGGTGACGTCAAAGCTCTGAACGCCGAACACGACCCTGAACTTTGCCCGAAGTTTGAAAAAAATTCGGGTTCGTGTTCGGCAAAGCGAACACCGCAAAATTCGGTACGGACCCGAATTGTTCGGGTTTGGTTCGCCCATCACTAGTCATATGCTGACATACATTTTAAAGTGATGGTGTGAATACAAATTGTTTCTTATGCTTTCTACAAAGCGCAACAGATAGGAATTCATGACAACTTCTTGAAAGATTAACCAGGGCAAAAGTGGCAAAGGTTCACTATCAGACGGAGACAATGCTCTCTTCAAGGAAACCATCTATTTTTATGGAGATGTGTATGATAAATTCAAACCTGGAGTACTACTCCCAACAAACTGAAATCGGCTTACTTATTTTGTGTTGGGTTTTGTAACTTAAAACAGTTCAGTCACTGAATATACTATCCTTCAGGACTCTGACAAACTATTTCCCTTCTCTCCAGGAAGAAAACAATACAGATATGGATATCCCTGCTCCACCAAGTATTGCTGCTCCAGAATTCCCCAACCTTCCTTCAAGTGAGTAGAAACCACATACAACAAATAATCCTAATATTTTGGGCTATAACAAAAGCTACCTGCAAATTTATTCCTACTTCACAACAAAGCTGAAGCAGATATTTACTTTGTCTAAATTCTCTGTCTTTATGAATTATGAGATGGAAATATTAAGAGGCATAAACTGCATTTCTGATTAATGATAACAAACTCTCTTCAGCATTATAATTTTCAGTTTCATCTTATACCATATTTATGAATACCAATTTACGAAGAGACCATAAGAATCACTTAACAAATCATGATTTAAATCAAGCAAATGCATAGTGTTAAGGACTGTATTATTTTTTAAATAAATGTTGTATATGTAATGATTGTTCTGGTTTCTGCAGGTCACGGAGCAGAATTGAAGGTATGATTTCCTTTCATTGTGAGCTTTTGGATTGGCAATTAAAGAGCTAATAGAGTTTATAGCCCTGGTGGCGCAATGGTTAGGATGCAGTACAGTATTGCAGATTAACTCTGCCCACACTCTAGTGCAGGGGTCAGCAATCCACGGCCCCTTGCTGTCACTTCCTGTCCCATCACTGGCTGGCCTCACCCTCCCCTCCCTCACCTGGCCTGAGAAAGAAAGGACAACAGTGTGAATGGAGAAGCAGATGTGACTAATTCTCTGGAGCTGCTTGAGGAACATTTATCTATCTATCTATCTATCTATCTATCTATCTATCTATCTGTCTATCTGTCTATCTGTCTATCTGTCTATCTGTCTATCTGTCTATCCGTCTATCCGTCTATCCGTCTATCCGTCTGTCTGTCTGTCTGTCTGTCTATCCTATCTATCTATCTATCTATCTATCTATCTATCTATCTATCTATCTATCTATCTATCTATCTATCTATCTATCTATCTATCAGATTTGTATGCCACCCCTCTCCGTAGCCACCCCCGGCCGAGACTTCCTTTCTGGAGGCCCTCCTCCCCCTCTCATGACTTCCTGACTGGCTGTGGCATGGCCGGGAGTGTGCATATGCATGGTGAGACCCTCAAATTAGCACCAAGCGCAGCAAAGGCATGCTTGGAGGGCAGGTGGCAGGCATAGGTATGCCCATATCACACCAACACTCCGCAGTCTGCATTGGTTGCCGATCATTTTCCGGTCACAGTTCAAAGTGTTGGTTATGACCTATAAAGCCCTTCATGGCATCGGATCAGAATATCTCCGGGACCGCCTTCTGCCGCACGAATCCCAGTGACTGGTTAGGTCCCTCACAGTTGGCCTTCTCCGGGTCCCGTTGATGAAACAATGTCGTCTGGCGGGACCCAGGGAAAGAGCCTTCTCTGTGGCGGCCCTGACCCTCTGGAATCAACTCTCCCCAGAGATTAGGATTGCCTCCACCTTCCTTGCCTTTCGCAAGCCCCTCAAAACCCACCTCTGCCATCAGGCATGGGGAAATTGACTCCCGCGGGCCGTTTCCCATTTTATGCAAGGTTTGTCTGAGACGTATGATTGTTTTTTATACTCCGGGTTTTAAATTGCTTTTTATTGTTGGATTTGTACCATGTTTTGTGTTGTGAGCCGCTCCAAGTCTCCGGAGAGGGGCGGCATACAAATCTAATCTAATCTAATCTAATCTAATCTAATCTAATCTAATCTAATCTAATCTAATCTAATCTAATCCAATCCAATCCAATCCAATCCAATCCAATCCAATATATCTAATCACCTGCTCACTTAGGGAGGGTCTTTGGAGGTGACTTTCCTCCTGCCCTACGGATCTGGCCATTGCCTTGCTGTGTCCCATCCTGTACCCCCAGTTCTTCGGCTGAGTGGGGAGGGCTCCAGCCTGAAGTGGCAGGAAGCGAAGGCTTCTTTGCTCCTGTGGCCCTCTTCCTCTCATGCGGGATGGGGGAGGGGGAACGGCAAGGTGATGGCCAGATCCTTAGGGCAGGAGAGAAGTGACCCTGCAGCTGTCTTCACACCACATTTGCACATAAGACAGCATTCATTTCCTACTCCTTCGGGCTGTAGGTCATGCCCTCCCCACTCGGCCAGAGTTGTGTGTGTGTGTGTAAAGGACAAGGCAAGGGCTTGATCTTTAAAGCAGGAGAGAAGCTGCATCCAAAGACCCTCCTTAAGTGAACAGCCACCTGCCACTTGCATGTGCCTTGAGGAGGGTATCCCGCGCATGCCACAGCCAGCCAAAGGGCAAAAGAAGAAAGATGAGGAAGAAAAAGAAATGGAGAAAGGGAAAAGAGACATATCTATTTCTCATAGAAACAGACCCACGAAACCTAGGTAGGCATAGCTTGGGGAATCATGATTCAGTAGGAGTGACGTTGAGTTGGCCAGGCCCATCCAGGTTTTGTGGCCCTAGGTGTTTTGTTTTCTTTGGGAAATGTTGTACATACTCCTGATCAGTTGGAGGATGATGAAGATATTGAGGAATCGGATTCAGATAGTGTTTATGAAGTAGTGGGGGGCCCGGGGTTACAGGTAGTAGAACAGGTGGGAGGCCAGCCACAGGATGGGGCTATGAGTTCAGGATCTAGCGAGGGAGAATCAGATGCTTGCTGGGTTAATCCTAAATTCAGAAGAATTCAGAAACGTAGAGAGCAAAGGTCTGGAAGAAGATATTAAGGAGAGGAATGGGTTAAATATTGTAGTGAGGTAATTGGCGGCTAGTGGAGAAGGGTGGAATTTCAATGTTGATGAAAGGAAATATGGAGGTGCTTTCACCACGCTAAAGTAAGCCAAAGTATTTTGTATTGTATTTAGTCAGTGCTGCTGTCTTTTTTAAAGCTATGTATTTAGGAAATAAATCTTGTCTAAGTGAAGCAGGAAAAGGAATGTGAGGAATGCGGCTAGAAGAGAGATAACGGACCGATTGATGTCTGGAATGTGTTGAAGTACAAGAGAGCAGAGAAATAAACGGAGTTGCTTTATTCATAAAATGATGCATTTAATGAGAGTTATTTGTAATTACTAAACTTCTACTAGAAACCAGAACAGGAAATGGGTCCAAATGGCTCTTTGACTTTTTAAGGTTGCCAACCCCTTGCCGTGTGCTTGGTCCTTGGAACTTGAGATGTTTTGCATCATTACATTTTTAAAAATGTTTTTTAAAAAACATTATCGGACAGCATGCAAACAAAAACATAAATAACACATTTCTGCCTCTGTTTACCTTTAATTCTGTTCAAAAAGTAGAATTAAAAAAATATATTGGTCACAGTGCCACAGCTGTACCTACTATTTTCATTGGTTTTAACCACTGTAATGCCTAAAGTAGACAGCAGAGATTTAGCATGTCTTTTCATGCGCTGAAATAATGAACTGATCAGGGTCTTGTATTTTCTCTTACAGTTTGATGCATCCCCAACACCCTATATCATCAAAGTGCATTACAAATTCACAATAGCCCTGCTTGTGAATCCCAACTTGTCTTACAGCAGCCTTTTAGAGAAGGTTTGTAAGAAACTGGAACTCCATCCTGAACATACATCACTGAGGTAAGCAAGACCACTCAGCAGCACTTTGCTCCTAATGGGTGGGATGAAGCAGTTTTGGTCCTCACTAAGTCTTCTGTTGCTTAGCTTCCAGACAGTAGATGGCAAGGATCAGGTCCTGAATGAAGACGGGATGACCACCTTATGGAACCATGCAAAGGACAACTGCTTGACATTGTGGTGCACCACTAATGAGGTAAGATAGACAAGATTAGAAACTAGACTAGATTAGAACACGATGTTCGTCCATTGTGTTCGAAGAGGACCTTGACATCTAATGGGTTGTGGGATGTACGCGATGTGTCGGCAGGTGGCTGGTAAGGCCCAAATGGGCACAAAATGTTCTGCCACATGTTGGACAGACATGTCTGGGCACCACTGTCAGAGCATACCTTGTATGCTGTGAAAGCCATATACAGTGATCCCTCGATTTTCGCGGGTTCAAACTTCGCGAAAAAGCTATACCATGGTTTTTCCCACCCAATGACATCATATGTCATCACCAAGAGTCACTTCTCTCTCTCTCTTTCCTGTCATTCTCTGCTTCAATCATTTTCTCATTTCTCTTTTTTTCTCCCCTTTTTTCTATCATTTCTCTCTCTCTACCTTCCACTCTCCCCCCTCTTGTTCTCTCTCTTTCTCACACTCTCTCTCCTTCTCTGTGAGAATGCCTGCCCCGCCTCTCCTGCAGCCCCCTCGCTGATAGCTGGGACGAAAGCGCTCTCAGCTAAGTCAGTGTTTCCCAACCTTTTTGGAGCCACGGCACATTTTTCATACAGTATTTTCAAAATCCTGGGGAACATTGGGGGGGGGGCGCTAAAAAAAGTTTGGACAAAAAAAATCTCTCTTCCTCCCTTTCGCTCTATTTCTCTCTCCCTCTTTCTCTATCTTCCTTCCTTTCTCTCTCCATCCCTCTTTCTTTCTCTCTTCCTTCCTTCCTCTCTTTCTGTCTCCTCCTTCCTCTCATCTCTCTTTCCTTTCTCTCCCTCCCTTTCTCTCCCTTTCTGTCTATCCTTTCTATCTCTCACCCCTTCTCCCTTTCATTCCCTTTCTCTCCCTCCCTTTCTCTCATTCCTTTCTCTCCCTCTTTCCTTTCTCTCTCTTTCTTTTTCTCCCTCCTTCATATCTTCTTTCTCTCCCCCCTTCCTCCCTCTTTCCTTTCTCTCCCTCCCTTTCTCTCTATCCTTTCTACTTCTTACTCTTTCTTTCTCTCCCTCCTTCATTCAATTTTCTCTCCCTCCCTTTCTCTCTCTTTTCTTTCTCTCCCTCCCTTGTTCTCCCCTGGGGCTGCCTGTGCCTGCCCTGCACCACCCAACACGGACGGACAGTCCCCGGTCGTCGGTTCGTCGCCCCCCCCCCCACACGGAGGGAGATCAGCCACTGGAGGGAAATCGGGCTGGCGGGAGCGGCGAATCCACCTCCCCACCCGGGTGGAGGGAGATCGGGCTGGCGAGGGCGGTGGATCCGCGTCCCCAGCCGCGCAGAGGGAAATTGGGCGGGCGGGTGGCCGCGGCTCCGTGCGCACCCCTGGAAAAGGGTGCGTGGGGGGCATTTTGGGGTGCGTTGGCGTGCGCAGCCTACAGGGAACGGTGCCCGGGGCCGCTGCAGCCGGCAGCCTGTTTCCGCTGCCAGTGCCCTCCCGCCGGGCCCCAAAGGACACTTGCCGCCGACGCCAGGGAAGGCGGGAAAAAGGCGCGAAGAATGAAGCTCTCCTTCTTCCTGCCTTCCTTCTTTGGGATGCAGCAGGAGAGCGCCAGAAACCGTGGCATCGGGCAGGAGCCGGGAGGTCGGAGGCACCGGCAGCGCCCCGCCCAGCTGGAGCTGTCGCGGCACACCTGGCCGTGTGCCGCGGCACACCGGTTGGGAAACGCTGAGCTAAGTGTCTGCGAGAGGGGCGGGGCAGGCATTCTCAGAGCGGCTAGCGGCCGAATGAGGATAAGAAGCTGTAGCCGCCAGCGCTGCTGCAGGAGGACCCGTGTCCCAAGAAAGCCGGTGAGAGGGGTGGATTGGGTGGGCGGGGGTAGCGGTGAGGGGGCCGGAGGCGCTGGGGGGGTAGGGGCGGCCGACATTCAGAACAATTTTTGCCGGCCTCCGCACTTTCGTCACTCCCCGCCCCCAACTTCAAGCCCGGCTCCTTGCGTGGGGGTAGTTTTTGGCTGTCCATAGCCAAAAATGGTGTTTTTACTTCTGCATCTCTACTTCGCGGAAATTCGACTTTCGCGGGCAGTCTGGGAACATAACCCCCGCAAAAATCAAGGGATCACTGTACCTGGTTGGGAAGTACCCCAGAGAATTCCATGAGAACATTTTAAAAAAATTTAGATCAGTAATCTCTGAAAATTGCATCTAAACCACAGAAATCTTTTAACTGTAAAAGTAAAAAATGCAACCTATATTATTCTGAAATGGCATTTATAATTTTTCCACATTCTCCCGACCCCCCATCCCAGCAATGTAAGAAGTTGAGGAATAGGAGATGTTTAGCATTTACCAATATGAAAGATATATCTGGAAGAATGCTGTTTTCATGTAAGATAGGTAAATAGGGCTTCTATTACTTACTAATTTTCCATTTTTTTCTGCTAAGTTTTTTATTTTGTTTTTTTGAAAAGCGTAATATGCATGTGTGCATAAGTAACAGCAATTCAAGCGGCTATAATGAAGGTGTTCTTGGGGAATAAAAATCAAACTGTTAATTATGAAAGCATCAAGAGATACTTAAAGGTATTTTTTTCTCACATTAGACCAGCAAAGATAATTTAAGAATGGAAAATGGTGAAGAGGCACAGCAGAAAATACTAATGGAGTCCGAATCTAATCAAGTTATAGCGCGTTATACTTACGAAGCCACTGAAGCAGAAGATCTGGAGTTTGAGAAAGGGGACACAATTGTTATTCTGGCCAAAGGTAAATTTATCTTTATCTAAACTATAGAAACTTAAAAGTCATTTGAGACATTATCTTTCTCCTTCTCTAGTTCCTCCATCTTAAACCTTAACTCCAATTTTTCATCTTAACAATCAAGTCATTTAGTTGATTACATGAAACAGCTCCACCTACAGGAAGTACAGTACATTTACTTTGACTTACCCCCCCCCCTTTTTTTTTTTGCAAGTTCAATTAATTTCATTTGGAATGTATTAATTAAATGTTGGTAGACCATACTGGTGTGATGAAAGTTTCCAAGTTTTAGCAGTGTGCACAGAAGTTCTTTCTGGAGCTCAGATGCAGCTCTTCTTTCTTGGAAAATAAATGCAGTGCTGTGGGTAATGATCACTTTTCTCATGACTTACCATCTTTACAGGTCAATTTTCTGACCGGTTCTCTTCCTCGGTGTTAATTGCCTTGAAATATTGGCTCTGCTCATCTTGTACTTCCTCATTTCTGTTGCTTTTTTCAACCATTTCTTCATCTCCCTTACAGATATCAGTGTCAATGTGCAGTTCGTGCTCAGTTCTATTAAAAGGATAGCTAGACAGTAGCATAGCAACTAAGAAACCTACAGCTTCTTGGCTCAATATTATACAGAATATGGCTTAGACTTTGTATTGGAAGGCAGAAAGATGCCCTGGAACACACCGGGGTACACAAATAGCATAAATCTACGACTACCAAAACCAAATACAACTTTTTTCCAGGATTGTGTTGCATCTGCATTAGGCAAGTGTGCAACCTCAGGGAAAGATTAAGCTGTTTAAGAAAATGCAAATTTACATTTTTCTTCCAGATTTCCCAATTCATCTGCATTTTGCAGTCAAGCAGGGATTCACTCACTCTACCATCAAATGCATTAATATTTTTTTTTAACCAAATACAGTAGTGTTCCCTTGATTTTCGCAGGTTCAAACTTCGTGAATAGGCTATACCACGGTTTTTCAAAAAATATGAATTAAAAAATACTTTGCTGGTTTTTTTTTCTATACCATGTTTTTTCCCGCCCGATGATGTTATATGTCATTGCCAAGCTTTCGTCTGCCATTGTTGATTGGCTGAAATCTCAGCCAATCGGCGTTGTTATCGCAAAAAAAATAATTGTTAATAAATAATTATGTTTATAAATATCAGGATCACTAAGTGTCTTATTTATTGGTGAGTACAAGTAATAATGATGAGTAAATGGTTGTTAAGGGAATGGGAAATGGTAATTTAGGGGTTCAAAGTGTTAAGGGAAGGCTTGTGATACTGTCCATAGCCAAAAATGGTGTATTTACTTCCGTATCTCTACTTTGCGGAAATTCGACTTTCGCGGGCAGTCTCGGAACGCATCCCCCGCGAAAATTGAGGGAACACTGTATTGTTTAACAAATTAGGCTTCTAATTTCTGTCCATAATCTTAATAAAAACTCATAATCCCATCCTTTAATAGCCATATTCTCCCCCACATAAATCTTCAAACAGTCCTATTACTGAGGGTTCCATAACTAAGCCACTTATAACTTTTCATGTAGCTTTTTGCAGAATTCTCAGTGAGGCTCCACCTTTCCATTTCATTTCCCCATTCACCCTTAATCAATGATGCTTATGATTCAATCTTATTTTATCTTACAGTGAATGAAGAGTGGTTGGAAGGCTCCTGCAATGGGAAAGTGGGCATTTTCCCCAAAGCATTCATTGAATACAGTCAAAATCTGGAAAATAACTCTGAATGATAACTTGAAAGCCCACTCACTCATTATATTAAATATTGCCTTTGCTAATTGAAGCCTTTATTCCCCCCCCCCTTGCTATTATTGTGGTTCAGTGTGTTCTGTTTAAATGCTTATCATTTATAACTTTCCTATAGGATACCTTATCTAAAGTGCCAGCTATTTGAAACTGGATTCATGTTTAATAGCAGTATTTTAGTTTTCATCTCTGGCAATGTTATTTGCTGTAGAGTTATCATGTCCAAACACAGGAAAAACGAATCTTTCAGATCTCAAAATGTTTTGCTACCTTGTTAGGGAAAAATAATGTTAAATAGTGCATAGCAAAAACAAAGAATGGGCCGTGAAGAAAAAATGGGCAGAAGCTACAGATGCTTCCATTTCTACTGCAGAAACTTTCAAAGGCAACCTAAGATTGAACCTCTGAATCTTAGATGAGCGGCTGGAATGACGGAAAAGTATAATCTGAAGGTAATTCCATCTCTAGCAAGTGATA
Source organism: Erythrolamprus reginae (assembly GCF_031021105.1). Taxonomy (NCBI): domain Eukaryota; kingdom Metazoa; phylum Chordata; class Lepidosauria; order Squamata; family Dipsadidae; genus Erythrolamprus; species Erythrolamprus reginae. The sequence continues at coordinate 100,227,215 of NC_091952.1, read as the reverse complement.
ATAATTCCTTAATTAGTTCAATTGCTTATGTATAGTGTTTTACTGCAATAAAAAATTACCTGCAAGGTTACTGAAAAGCAGCACAATGTTCAAGTGTTTGATTTTTGCCAGTACTTCTTAAAAAGGTACAGTTTTGTTATTTTTCTCTATAAACATAGAAACACAGAAGTCTGACGGCAGAAAAAGACTGCATGGTCCATCTAGTCTGCCCTTATACTATTTTCTGTATTTTATCTTAGGATGGATATATGTTTATCCCAGGCATGTTTAAATTCAGTTACTGTGATTTATCTACCACGTCTGCTGGAAGTTTGTTCCAAGGATCTACTACTCTTTCAGTAAAATAGTATTTTCTCATGTTGCTTTTGATCTTTCCCCCAACTAACTTCAGATTGTGTCCCCTTGTTCTTGTTCACTTTCCTCTTAAAAACACTTCCCTCCTGGACCTTATTTAACCCTTTAACATATTTAAATGTTTCGATCATGTCCCCCCTTTTCCTTCTGTCCTCCAGACTATACAGATCGAGTTCATTAAGTCTTCTTTCCTGATACGTTTTATGCTTAAGACCTTCCACCATAAAACACAACTAGTGTGGTTTCCCCCCAACTACTATTAACACAAAAACAAACTCTTTAATAGAACTTACCTGGAGGACAGTTCCGAAGAGATTAGTCTGTCAAACCTTGACTATCTAACTCTAGAAATTCATTTTATTTATTTATTTGTTCATTGGATTTATAAGCTGCCCCTCTCCGAGGACTCAGTACTGTGTGTATGTCTCTCTGTCTCAAACATTGCCAATTCTTCTGTCACGCTCAGTAATTAAATTAATACAACATAGTTTGCAACAGCTTTTTTTTCTTGGTATAGAAGAAAACCTTATTTACCGTGCTTTGTCATATTCAACTTCACTTGCCATGTGCATCACTCTATAAATCCCTTCTACTTGTTAATAGAGATATCCTCTGCCACACACACAAAAAATCAATGAAGTTCATTAACGAGAAATAATTGGTTAAAAAAATGGTACTACACGAGACTGGCTGTAGAGAACATGGTTTAATTAAGGCAAAGCTGAGTTCAGCAGCTGCAGGTCTCGCACAGACAGACAAAAACACAAAAGAAGCTTACGACACAAACCAGTTTTCTCTGTGGGGAGAGTTTCCCCCCACCTTTCCCTTGAGGTTCTATCCATGGCAGGGCGTGTGTGTAAAGGGGTGATGGGGAAGGTAGCCCTGCCTTAAAGATTCAGAAAGAGAGAGAGAGAGAGAAGAGAGACAATTCCAAACACCAGATTTCTCATGCAGAAGTGGGAACTATGGGTCGGATTCTGGCACAGTGGAGAGTGTGAGATCCTGAATCTGTTAGGCTGTTCGAAGTGCAAGAATCAGTGGCTGTTCAAACACTGGAAAGTTGCAGCTGCTGGGGTGCACAGCTCAAATACGCAAACTTGGGAAAAGGGACAGAAGCCGCTTGGGAGGGAGGAAGGGGGCCAAAGAAGCACAACTAGGTCAGAGAACTTCATCCATGAGGGTTTCATTTTTAAAAA